>NW_022991866.1:0-29627 GCF_902827175.1 Gymnodraco acuticeps
GCATAAGTGCTCGAGTTGACTGCCTGAACTAGCTCGCAGGCTTCGCCCCATTTCAACACTTTTTGGATTTCCTTTTTAGAGACAAACCCCTGCAAAATAAATAATGATAGTTGTTTTTGAAACAACAACGCATGTTCAGTTAATGTCTTACATATATTTAGAATGTATAAATAGGAGAGTAAAAGGTTTTTAAAAAACAGGATTTTCAGGATATTAAATGTAGCCTCAAATTCTTTAAAGAAAATACAGATTTCTCATTATCTTAGTTTGTGTTTTCAGCCTCTAAAATAAATATCATCTCTTCTGAAAATACTATTACTGTAAACCACTTTATGTAGTATTATTGTAGCAGTAACTTGAGTGCACAAAAAACAAAGTTGCACAATGTTAGAGAGAGTAGTTCAGACATGCACAGAAGTTGTTAGACAGGAACACTTTCCATAAACCTTCAACGTGATGAGGACCTCCAATCAAATGCTCAGATCAAATACCTCTGAACGCAATTGCTGTAACCACACCTCCAGAACCCAACTGACTCATTTATGCTTTAAAGAACTCTACCTGTACAGGCTTGCATCTATCTTAGTCCAATACTAACTGCACAATATTTACTGACAGTGAGCTGTGAAAATATAACACTGTGTAGACATGGAACATTCTGCTGCAGTAGAATTCACTATTTGATATAAGACTAACATTCCTGACAATAGACCTCAATAGTAATCTTTTATGGTGTACATGCCTTTTTAATAATAACATTTTTGAATGGAATATTCTCAACATGAATCCAAATAAATATAACTTAAATATGTGGAAAAATACTGTGTTTGAAATGTATAATTGAAATTAGATGTTAGCTTTTTGTTTTGATATATATATATTTTGTATTCCAGTCTCCCTTCAGATATGTTAAGTGGCATTCAACACAATGCTGCTTACCTCCTTCAGTTGGAGACAACTGATTTAGTATGAATAGCTGCTAAAAATCTACCTGCATTTGTTAAATATCAGCTAAAAGAGCAGTGAAATTAAAAACCTCTGCATTTTCTGTATAGATATTAACAGTACTTAATGTCAGCTTAGTAAAAAAAACAACATCAAAATTATTATTTACAATGGACTACGCTTAGCTAACAGACTCATTTCCACCACTCATGGACCACACCCACCTTTTCTCTTGAAAAACATGGTGACATACTGTCGCCCTTTAGTCCCTCTCTCTTGTCTTTCTCTCCTTTCTTTTCTTTTTGAAAGCCTGACTTTATTAGTCGTTGAGACATGGTTCACAATACTAGCATCCCTCCTCACATGCTCTCACTCTCTGCTAGAAAGTGCCGTCTCATTTCAAGTAATTTCTATTACAGTAATTGATTAACCTCCATCCTACCGGAAATCGAAATTGCAATTCAAATTTGTTGATGTAGTTAAAAAAAACATAAAGATATTTTCAGGACTCAGCAACTCACAGTCTCTCCACTTATTTTCTTCACTCCAAGTGCGTGTTTCCCAGCAGAGATCCCAACAATCTCTAAATCTTCTTTGGGTTCCTCCTTTACACAGTCTGTGGTTTTCTCTCACCTCTGTCACAGGATGAATGATCAACATCAGGAATACAGTTATGTCATGTATTCACCAGCAGGTGGAGTCAGGATGTCTTTCAGAGGGAAATGTTCTTTGGTATTCAGTTCAGGATGATGACTTTGTCCAGGTATCTGTTGGAAGACAAACACAAGAGGTTAAATACATTCTTTTTCTTTTAAAGCTCATCTTTCTTGTTGTTATATATCGTCAAAATCTAAAAGCTCATCAAATGCATTCAAGAAGGAAATGGTTGTTGTATTTTAGTCAAAGTAGGGTGGAACATATCAACAGGCTGTTCAGTCAAACCAGTTTGACATCATTTTCTTTCAGCCGCTGTCACATGAGTTTCCTTCAACTTTTATCCTGCCTCACATCTTCCTGTTCCTTTCAAATAAAATCTACTGATATTGTTAAAGATATACATTATTAATAAACACAAGTTATTATTAAAGATATCAAGAAATAAAACAGATGTGTCCATATATTATAAAGGTATCCATTCATCATGATCTAAAATATCCTTGAAATCATAGATGTACTGTATCATCTTGCTTTATTCCTGGATGACATGATGTTTAAAAAACTAATGTATTCAACATTAGGAACAAACATGGAGACACTTTTCAACCTGACACCAACTCACCTCACCTGATGTGACCTTATCCAGTTATTTGAAGAGACAGAGGAAACTAGCAGCACCTGTTCCTGTTTTGTTTTCTTCAGCCTATGTATCTGTATGATTATTATTACTATTATTTTTTTTTAAATTCCCATTGTAAAGCGTCCTTGGGTTTCGTGAAAGGCACTCTAGAAATTGAAATTATTATTATTATTATTATTATTATTAGCAGTCACTCTGCCCTCTGGTGGATGATTCATGAAGAGCAGCTTAAACAGACCAACAGGCCCAACCATCTTTAATCTCCTCTCACATTGAACTACTTTAACAGTGAACTCTTTTGCATCAGCAGCAGAACATCAACAGGAAACATGAAAACCTCCTGATGAAACCTGTCTCCACTGAACCTCCTCCTTGTTTTATGGTTCCAGCTTCACTTCAGGATGATCCAGGTGAGACCGTTGACACCGGCTGCTCCGCTCTCCTGGGTCAAACCACTGCGTCAACATGAAGATCTTCACCCAGCAGCTCCACTCCAGAGGTCACAACATCCCAGAGATCCGGACCTAAACCAGCTGCTACATCAACGCAGAGTCCCATCACTACAATCGCCCTCCGCCGTGTTACTGGAACTGATGCAAACAACACGTATTTCACAACCAGAGTGCTGCAGCTGCGTCAGAGCGTAGCCTACACTTCAACTTCATATTTCAAATATGGAGTTGGACTTCGCAGTTCCCCCATCACCATCTGATAAGTTCCTTTACCAGACCATGCACTGACTAATGCATGAGTTAAGGTGACATTTTGTTTTTGCATTGATATTACCAGTGGTGTAAAGTAACTAAGTACATTTACTCAAGTACTGTACTAAGCTACAATTCTGAGGTTTGTGTACTTTACGAGAGTATCTCCATTTTATGCTACTTTGTACTTTTACCCCACCACAATTCCTCTCCTGCTGATGTTCAGGTGTGGTTTTCAGAGAGGAAACAAAGAGAAAACCAGTAGGAAAAAAAATCCATCTTAACCCAGATGCTTTCCACTGAGTGTGTGGTGTGTGTGTGTGTGTGTGTGTGTGTGTGTGTGGTGTGTGTGTGTGTGTGTGTGTGTGTGTGTGTGTGTGGTGTGTGTGTGTGTGTGTGTGGTGTGTGTGTGTGTGTGTGTGTGTGTGTGTGTGTGTGTGTGTGTGTGTGTGTGTGTGTTGTGTGTGTGTGTGTGTGTGTGTGTGTGTGTGTGTGTGTGTGTGTGTGTGTGTGTGTGTGTGTGTGTGTGTGTGTGTGTGTGTGTGTGTGTGTGTGTGTGTGTGTGTGAATATAACCCGGCTCTATTATAGAACGAAAAAAGCAAACATCAAGAACTTCAAAGTAAAAGTCTTTAATTTAAAAAAAGAAAAAGTCCCGTCAAAATAACGAGATGATCCAATCACAGAGCTCCAGTGCTCCGTCACTTATTTCATAAAATAGATTACTAAGATATAAATATCATACAAAAGAACAAAAATATACAATAAATATATTACACTTCCAATAAATTCAATAATTCTTTTATTTTAGCGATACCTTTCAGAATAAATATAAATACCATTTTAACTCTCATTGCAAACAGTTGATTAGTGGAAAGCTTTAAAAACATGAATTCACATTCCCTCCCACCCCCCTCTGACATCTCTCCCCTGACCTTTACCCCCTGCCCCAAATGGTCCTGGACTTTAACACACACACACACACACACACACACACACACACACGCAACCTTATTATTATCAGAACCCACAGAGCAGAAAGAAGGGGGGTTCTTTTTTTCATGAGGACAGAATCTGGGAACGCTTAATGATCCCAAATCCTGTCACAATGCGGGGGAACCCTGAGACACAGGGGAACCCGATACAGTGACATGACATTTCATTAAAGAGGACTTCTTATCCTCTCTAATAACTGATCTAATAACTGTTCTAATAACTGATCTAATAACCGTTCTAATAACTGTTCTAATAACTGATCTAATAACCGTTCTAATAACTGTTCTAATAACCGTTCTAATAACTGTTCTAATAACTGATCTAATAACTGTTCTAATAACTGATCTAATAACCGTTCTAATAACTGATCTAATAACCGTTCTAATAACTGTTCTAATAACTGATCTAATAACTGTTCTAATAACTGATCTAATAACTAACCCCCCCCCCCCCCCCACACACACACAACCTTCCCTCATCCAGCACCAGTCACTTTTCTACCCATCTCCGCTGCTACTGCACTGAAACTGTACTTTGAACATTTTTCTATTTCGCACAAAAAAATACTTGCATTAATGTCAATTCATGCTCTGTGGATTGTGTTTTTAAAAATATATATTATTAACCATTAATACTATTACTCAGTTTTATACCCCGTTTATCTAGGCCCTTTTTGTATCTTGTTCTATGTGTCACACTGTGGGACTGCGGGAAACGGTATGTGGAGATGTCTGTATGTAGAACACATGCAGACATTTTGACAATAAAGCTGACTTTGACTTTTTGACATAGTGGCAGATTATCAGAACCCACAGAGCAGAAAGAAGGGGGGTTCTTTTTTTCATGAGGACAGAATCTGGGAACGCTTAATGATCCCAAATCCTGTCACAATACGGGGGAACCCTGAGACACAGGGGAACCCGATACAGTGACATGACATTTCATTTAAGTGGACTTCTTATCCTCTCTAATAACTGATCTAATAACTGTTCTAATAACTGTTCTAATAACCTCCTCTTCCTCCACAGCCCCCTCCTCTTCCTCCACAAACCCCTCCTCTTCCTCCACAGCCCCCTCCTCTTCCTCTACAGCCCCCTTCTATTCCTCCTCCTCTTCCTCCTTCTCCTCCACCCCAAATCGTAGCTTCAGCGTCCGGTTCTCCTCTCGCAGGCGGGCGATCTCCAGATCCTTCTCCTCTTTCTCCACATGGAGCTTTCTGTTGATCCTCAACAAAGTGACGATCTCCACATCCTTGTGGTCAGCAAACGGTTCCTTCAGTTCTCTCAGATCCTGGTTCTCCATTCTCAAGATGTCCATCTCTGCTTTGTGCTTCATCTGCATCTTGAGGAGATTTCCATATCTCAGGTTCAGGTTCTCCAAGTCATCCCTCAAGACGTTCTGCTCAATCTCCATATAATCCTTTACTTCATCACACAACACACTCTCACTCCCTAAGCGTCCAATAACGACGTTTGGTCAGTGTCCGTGGCGTCCAGTTGTGACGCTCCTAGGCTCCTTCAGCGTCATAAAGGGACGCAAATAGCGTTCAACTGATTGCAATGTATTCCCATCTGCGGCGGTATTTGACGCTCAGGGAAGCACGGCATTCGTTTGTGTCGGCTGCCCTTAAAGGCAATGTGAGCGTCCATTCCCATTGGATAACGGAGAATTGTACACCCGGAAGTAAGTATTCCTCTTACTGTCGATTGATTTTACAGTGATATCTGCACTACTCATCGACTAAAAAACACCAGATTATCCTTGTTAATTACACAACATTGATTGGTTTAAATTGTGTGCAATGCTTTTGTATTTTTCCACTTCGATTCGGAGAAACAAATATTTTTTCTGAGTAAAGGATGGCAGAAAACACTACACTACCCAGAATCCCCAGCTATCGTTTGGACTACACCATGTGCTCTGTTTTACAAACCCCGTGATAGTCCTCAAGCTCTGTGATTGGTGAGTGTGCTCCGAGGGTTACGCCGATTCTCGAACAGCACTTGAAATGGGATGGAACCACGTCAGACTGTCCAAAACTGGATTTGAACGGGTCCACCGCGTCCCCCCCTCCCCCACCCCGTCCCCAGAACTACACATGCTGGCTATTCTGTTTCGCAACATGCTCTCTATCTATGGCACGTCTCTACTGGGAGTTGTAGTTTTAAAAGACGTTTTCGTATTTCCCATAATAAGAAGTTGCCAGTATTAAACTGTGTACATCCCTGGAGGTTTAGGGGATAGGAAATACTCAAATGTAAAACATATAATTAATAAATGGGTGAAAATTGCTTGTGCCCATAATGGGCAGCATTAATATATATATACACACATGCCAGCTAAGGTCAGAAGAGCTTTATTTAACAGCTGATCTTATGTTTTTGACCCCTCCTGTTGTTAATAGATAACATTACATTAAATTACATTAATTGATAAGCCTGAAACATGCACTTGTCAAAGGTTCAGAGGCAAATTTTGCAAATATGGCAGTAGCCATCGATCAGCTTAAGATAAGATATAATTTATTGATCCCAGGTTGGAAACATTTGCGTTACATCAGCATGTGTTACAGTTGTACATTATGCAGTGGTGTTTATTTGTAAATCATTTAGTATAATCACACAAATTCTGTGTTTTATATTTAACAATTCTGTGTTCTTTATGTATTGATTGTTCAATACCTGACAAGGCCGGAGATGAAATATCTACATACATCTTATAAGAGTATAATACATGATGTATAATATCAGTTAAAATAAGTGCTTCAACATAGTTAACATTGCTGGAGGTATGCACAAATATTGATAGATGTCTTGTAATGCACTATTGAGGAACCTGCGACCCAAGTTTTTCATTCAATGCAGAACTACACCATAGTTGTGTAGGCCTATATGATATGTCAATAAACCTTAGAAAATCTTGAAATCTTGAAAGGGATGTGCAAAATAGTAATTATATACAGTCTTTAGTGAACTATTAGTAGAGAATAACGAGTAATGAATATACTTTATAGGGATCCTATTAATATCTAATAATAAAAATAATGAAATTCAATAACATGCTTTAACCACTAGGTGTCCCTTTATATCAGCTGTGCACCTTTATGGTGTAAATACAGCCTATCTACCAATTGGATCAAATATAAAAGTCAGCCGAATTAGTGTTGATACTGCAAGGAGACGTATTGTGTGAAAAGAAATGTAAGATGTTGTTTAATGGCTGATATATTTATGACCCACGTCACGTTTTCAGTTCCTCATGTTTGTCTAGAAGTCTTCTCATCAGGGCTCTATAAATACAGAACTACGGCAGATATGTAATATTTAATGCAGCCGAACCGTGTATTACAATGCCGTTATGTGATGACTTTCAAAGAGAAAATCAAGCACACTCGGAATAAAGTATTATTTTATGTTTTAAATTTTTTTTGGGTCTGTTTCCGGTATTTGTTAATGACGATGTGTTGTGAGATGTGAGACTGATTGATTGATTGATTGATTGAAAAGTTTATTAACAGCTTGTATATTGGGTACAGTACAGTACAGCTCAAAACATACAATTGTTAAGGGGATGCAGACCAGAGAAAGACTTTCGTCTTGTTTACATCAGGGTCCCCCATTTCCAATTCATCATGCTGGAATTGCACAGGGGAAAATAACGTATCTTTAGATGCGGATTTTGTTAAACTAGTATGTTTGCGCTGTGGATCAACACTATACATTGACGGGGAAGGGGGTAGCAATAAAGATAACACCATTAAACAGTTACACAACATAACAGAAATAATATCGATAGCAGCGTCCCTAGCAACCACCTTGGTAACAATCGCGATTTCCTGAAGTAATCTTCATAATAATTAGCAAACTAAAGATCATGTACATCCACTGCACACATAATCTGAAATAACAACTCATATTTCTCGCATCAAATGACATCAAAACGCATTTTAATGGCCAAACTAACTTTAAAATAGGCATTTTCCACTGAGAATAAAACGAAGTTCGGCCATGTTTTTTTTTTCTGCAGGGAGAAATTTGAAGATCACGTGACATAGACGCCAGCCATTGGAATGAATGGTGAAAAAAAACGGGTTTGTAAAACAGAGCACATGGTGTAGTCCAAACGATAGCTGGGGATTCTGGGTAGTGTAGTGTCTTCTGCCATCCTTTACTCCGAAAAGATATTTGTTTCTCCGAATCGAAGGGGAAAAATACAAAAGCATTGCACACAATTTAAACCAATCAATGTTGTGTAATTAACAAGGATAATCTGGTGTTTTTTAGTCGATGAGTAGTGCAGATATCACTGTAAAATCAATCGACAGTAAGGGGAATACTTACTTCCGGGTGTCCAATTCTCCGTTATCCAATGGGAATGGACGCTCACATTGCCTTTAAGGGCAGCCGACACAAACGAATGCCGTGCTTCCATGAGCGTCAAATCCCGCCGCAGATGGGAATACATTGCAATCAGTTGAAAGCTATTTGCGTCACTTTATGACGCTGAAGGAGCCTAGGAGCGTCACAACTGGACGCCACGGACACTGACCAAACGTCGTTATTGGACGCTTAGGGAGTGAGAGTGTGTTGGCAATAAAGGTTGCATTTGGAAGGATGGCAAGGTTTTCTAATGAATATTTCTCAAAATAATGCACGTTTAATCTTCTCCCTTTTACTGACATGACCAATTTATGCTAATCTACGACGGAGTATTAGGGCCACAAATCGAGAGATTTCGAGAATAAAGTCGTAATAATATGAGAATAAAGTCATAATTACGAGATTGAAGTCGTAGTTCATAAGTGACTTGAGAAGGAGACAACAGCAGCGTCCTGCAATAAAATGAGGAATGTGGAGCATCTTGTGAAGCAGTACTTTAGTTTAGGTTTCTCAAATAACGAAATACTTAATATTTTTGGCACATCAGCATCTGATTATCATAAGTATTAGAATTTTGAAAAGGTTGTGCAAGAAACTATGTCTATTATTTCGAAGAAAGAACCAAACGGACTTGGAGGAGATTGTCTCCTTTCTGCAGGAGGAAATGGCTGGTTCTGGCCGACTACAAGGCTATCGTTGGTTACATCTACGAGCTGTTCAAAGGGGATTTGTTGTTTCACAAGCGATGAGACTTGTAATCAAGGCTTTGAATCCAGAAGGAGTCGAACGATAGCCTTGTAGTGGAATCGGAATGAGCTCCCCATTGAAATCAGGACAGCAGAAACTTACTAATACCTGAACATCAGCAGGAGAGGACTCTTTAAAGTAGAGACACTACATACTGATATACACCTGAACATCAGCAGGAGAGGACTCTTTAAAGTAGAGACACTACATATACACCTGAACATCAGCAGGAGAGGACTCTTTAAAGTAGAGACACTACATACTGATATACACCTGGACATCAGCAGGAGAGGACTCTTTAAAGTAGAGGCACTACATACTGATATAGATGGCTGCCTAGCTGGTGCGGAGGTGAAAACACGCTGCAAACAATTGAGTTATTTTGTAGGAATCCGGGAACTGAGAGTGTAACAATAGGGCGGGTTGACTGCGCAAATACTTTTTTTTCTTACAGAAGGTAAAGAAAAGGAAAGGGAAATGTCAACACGGTTCAGCCAGGAAGAAAAACAGAAACAGGCCGGCACAATGAATCCGCCTGAGGCAAAAATACCTGAGGAGGGAGGGGAAGGCCTCTCTGAAATATTAAAAGAAATCAGAGAATTCCGCATGGAAACTGCTGGGAATTTTGGAGTATTGAAGGAGGAAATAAACGACTTGCGATAAGGCTTCGGAGAGCTGAAAATAAGAGCGGATGCAGCAGAATTAAGAATCGCAGAAAATGAAGACCGTGAAATCGGTAGGACAAAAGTACTCCTTCACAGTTTACGCATGCAAAAGCAACTGGAAAATAAATGTGAGGAACTTGAAGGTCGGGAACGACGGAACAACCTGAGAATTTATTCAGTGCCCGAAAAATGTGAGGGAAATAGCATGATGGACTTTGTGGGAAACTTAATACGCGAGCAACTGGATGTGAGCGGCGAAATTCCCATTGAGAGAGCGCACCGGGCAACGGGGCATCTCACTGGGCACAGCGACCGTCCCAGATCAATAATAGTCCGCTTCCAAAACTACAACGTGAGGCAAAGGGTGCTACAAGCCGCCTGGGCAAAGAAGGACATTAAGGTGAAAGATTGCAGGATGTTCTTTGATGAGGACTTCACCACCCAAGTGTTCAAGGAGCGCGCAAAATACAGACAAGTAAGGAAGCAGCTCCAGGAAAGAAACATCAAATCCCGCATTCTGTTCCCTGCTAAACTGAAATTATTCGAGAAAAACGGAAAAGTCAGGGTGTTTAACAACCCACAAGATGCGGCACAGGGTCTACTGGAGTATGGTGTCAACATAGAGAGTCCAGCAGGAGAACCGGACTTGGAGTCTACTCTTCAGGCTTCAGGATGGCAGACACACCGCTCCAGGAACCGGAGAACCCCAGGATGTGAGCTGATGTCGGACGTAAAGACATTAATTGACACGCTTGATCGGCATGAAAGAGCAAAGGAATGAACAGGTATGTGTGGAGGGAGTTAACTCCTTACAGACGTACATGGAAAACAATAACAACACATAAATGACTGAGCCACTCGGAATCTTTTCCAGATTTGACAACACAGAGTATAACATGTACAATTTTGATTATGATATCGATTCAGAGAATCATGTGTTTAATCATATAAGTGACTCGTGTAAATATTATACCGATGATCAATTTAATGACAATGTTGGACTTGAAAATACATTTTCTTTAATACATTTCAAATGCAGGAGTCTGTATGCAAACTTTAATAAGATCACTGAATACCTACATACATTTAAAAGTAAATTCAAAGTAATTGCCATATCGGAGACTTGGCTAAATAAAGACGAAGTCACTGATTTCCAAATTGAGGGTTACGTGCTACACCATATCAACAGAACCAATAAGAGAGGAGGGGGTGTGGCTCTTTATGTGGACAGCGTCCTAAAATGCACACTGGTTGAAAAAATGTCAATTGTGACTGATGATTTAATGGAATGCATAACTATAGAAATTGAAATGGAAAGGAAGAGAAATGTTGTTGTGACTTGTGCATATAGAGCACCAGGATCAAATGTAGAGCTTTTTAAAGATAGTTTAGGAGTATTAATGGATGGCCTAAATGAAAATAAAACATGTATTATTTGTGGGGATTTTAACATCGATCTTCTAAATGTATCTAAACACAAAACAACTTCTGATTTCCTGGATGCTTTGTACAGCAGGGGGCTTTATCCCCACTAAGCCCAGTAGAATAACATCAACTTGTGCAACATTGATCGACAATATCTTTACAAATGTCATGGAAAACAGTGCTAAGAGTGGGCTAATAATAAATGACATAAGCGACCATTTACCTGTATTTGTAGCATATGATTGGCAATTAAAGAAAAATAAGGAAGAGACTCGCAGTAGATATGTCAGGGTAAGGACTGCTGAAGCAAAAGACAAATTTAGGAATGACCTCTTAAAGGAAGAGTGGAGAGGGGTTTATGTAGAAGATGTAAATGCTGCATATGAGTCCTTCCTAACAATCTACATATCACTGTATGACAAACATTGTCCCACTGTACTCCGTACATATAAAGGTACTTATCATCAAAAGCCTTGGATAACCAAGGGCTTACAAAATGCTTGCAAGAAGAAAAATAACCTTTATAAAGACCTCATAAAATTTAGGACAAAGGCAATTGAAAAGCAATACAAGGCATATAAAAATAAGTTGACAGTTATAATGAGACAAGCAAAAAGAGAATATTATAATAATATGTTAAAAGAAAAGAAAAATGATATCAAGGGCACATGGAAAATCTTAAATAATGTTATTGGAAATAAATCTGTATCCACTGGCCTGCCCAGTCACTTCATTGATGACAAAAATAAGGTTGTAAAAAACATGAATGAAGTGGTACATGAATTCAACTCTTTTTTTGTAAATGTCGGACCTAATCTTGCAAAGACTATTCCAAAACAACACGATGGGCAAAAAGAGGATGGCGGAATTGGGGGAAGTAAAGTGTTGCAGTCAATGTTTCTGGGAGAGATAAACGAAATTGAAATTAGATCCATTGTAGACAAATGCAAAAATAAGACTTCGACAGATAGTGATGGGATCGACATGACAATAGTGAAAACGACTATTGACTGCATAATTAAACCGCTAAGCTACATTTTTAATCTTTCATTTCAGACAGGTATTTTCCCAGATAGCATGAAAATAGCTAAAGTTATCCCACTTTTTAAAACAGGGGACAAAAGCCAATTTACCAACTACAGACCAGTGTCCTGGCTTTCACAATTTTCAAAGGTCCTTGAGAAAAATAGAGACACTACATACTAATATACACCTGAACATCAGCAGAAGAGAACTCTTTAAAGTAGAGACACTACATACTGATATACACCTGAACACCAGCAGGAGAGGACTCTTTAAAGTAGAGACACGACATACTGATATACACCTGAACACCAGCAGGAGAGGACTCTTTAAAGTAGAGACACTACATACTGATATACACCTGAACATCAGCAGGAGAGGCCTCTTTAAAGTAGAGACACTACATACTGATATACACCTGAACATCAGCAGGAGAGGACTCTTTAAAGTAGAGACACTACATATACACCTGAACATCAGCAGGAGAGGACTCTTTAAAGTAGAGACACTACATACTGATATACACCTAAACACCAGCAGGAGAGGACTCTTTAAAGTAGAGACACTACATACTGATATACACCTGAACATCAGCAGGAGAGGACTCTTTAAAGTAGAGGTACATACTGATATACACCTGAACATCAGCAGGAGAGGACTCTTTAAAGTAGAGACACTACATACTGATATACACCTGAACATCAGCAGGAGAGGACTCTTTAAAGTAGAGACACTACATATACACCTGAACATCAGCAGGAGAGGACTCTTTAAAGTAGAGACACTACATACTGATATACACCTGAACATCAGCAGAAGAGAACTCTTTAAAGTAGAGACACTACATACTGATATACACCTGAACATCAGCAGAAGAGAACTCTTTAAAGTAGAGACACTACATACTGATATACACCTGAACATCAGCAGGAGAGGACTCTTTAAAGTAGAGGCACTACATACTGATATACACCTGAACATCAGCAGGAGAGGACTCTTTAAAGTAGAGACACTACATACTGATATACACCTGAACATCAGCAGGAGAGGACTCTTTAAAGTAGAGACACGACATACTGATATACACCTGAACATCAGCAGGAGAGGACTCTTTAAAGTAGAGACACAACATACTGATATACACCTGAACATCAGCAGGAGAGGACTCTTTAAAGTAGAGGCACTACATACTGATATACACCTGAACATCAGCAGGAGAGGACTCTTTAAAGTAGAGGCACTACATACTGATATACACCTGAACATCAGCAGGAGAGGACTCTTTAAAGTAGAGACACTACATACTGATATACACCTGAACATCAGCAGGAGAGGACTCTTTAAAGTAGAGACACTACATATACACCTGAACATCAGCAGGAGAGGACTCTTTAAAGTAGAGACACTACATACTGATATACACCTAAACACCAGCAGGAGAGGACTCTTTAAAGTAGAGACACTACATACTGATATACACCTGGACATCAGCAGGAGAGGACTCTTTAAAGTAGAGGTACATACTGATATACACCTGAACATCAGCAGGAGAGGACTCTTTAAAGTAGAGACACTACATACTGATATACACCTGAACATCAGCAGGAGAGGACTCTTTAAAGTAGAGACACTACATACTGATATACACCTGAACATCAGCAGGAGAGGACTCTTTAAAGTAGAGACACTACATACTGATATACACCTGAACATCAGCAGGAGAGGACTCTTTAAAGTAGAGACACTACATACTGATATACACCTGAACATCAGCAGGAGAGGACTCTTAAAGTAGAGACACTACATACTGATATACACCTGAACATCAGCAGGAGAGGACTCTTTAAAGTAGAGACACTACATACTGATATACACCTAAACACCAGCAGGAGAGGACTCTTTAAAGTAGAGACACTACATACTGATATACACCTGGACATCAGCAGGAGAGGACTCTTTAAAGTAGAGGTACATACTGATATACACCTGAACATCAGCAGGAGAGGACTCTTTAAAGTAGAGGCACTACATACTGATATACACCTGAACATCAGCAGGAGAGGACTCTTTAAAGTAGAGACACTACATACTGATATACACCTGAACATCAGCAGGAGAGGACTCTTTAAAGTAGAGACACTACATACTGATATACACCTGAACACCAGCAGGAGAGGAATCTTTAAAGTAGAGACACGACATACTGATATACACCTGAACATCAGCAGGAGAGGACTCTTTAAAGTAGAGACACTACATACTGATATACACCTGAACATCAGCAGAAGAGAACTCTTTAAAGTAGAGACACTACATACTGATATACACCTGAACACCAGCAGGAGAGGACTCTTTAAAGTAGAGACACTACATATACACCTGAACATCAGCAGGAGAGGACTCTTTAAAGTAGAGACACTACATACTGATATACACCTAAACACCAGCAGGAGAGGACTCTTTAAAGTAGAGACACTACATACTGATATACACCTAAACACCAGCAGGAGAGGACTCTTTAAAGTAGAGACACTACATACTGATATACACCTGGACATCAGCAGGAGAGGACTCTTTAAAGTAGAGGTACATACTGATATACACCTGAACATCAGCAGGAGAGGACTCTTTAAAGTAGAGACACTACATACTGATATACACCTGAACATCAGCAGGAGAGGACTCTTTAAAGTAGAGACACTACATACTGATATACACCTGAACATCAGCAGGAGAGGACTCTTTAAAGTAGAGACACTACATACTGATATACACCTGAACACCAGCAGGAGAGGAATCTTTAAAGTAGAGACACGACATACTGATATACACCTGAACATCAGCAGGAGAGGACTCTTTAAAGTAGAGACACAACATACTGATATACACCTGAACATCAGCAGGAGAGGACTCTTTAAAGTAGAGACACTACATACTGATATACACCTAAACACCAGCAGGAGAGGACTCTTAAAGTAGAGACACTACATACTGATATACACCTAAACACCAGCAGGAGAGGACTCTTTAAAGTAGAGACACTACATACTGATATACACCTGGACATCAGCAGGAGAGGACTCTTTAAAGTAGAGGTACATACTGATATACACCTGAACATCAGCAGGAGAGGACTCTTTAAAGTAGAGACACTACATACTGATATACACCTGAACATCAGCAGGAGAGGACTCTTTAAAGTAGAGACACTACATACTGATATACACCTGAACATCAGCAGGAGAGGACTCTTTAAAGTAGAGACACGACATTTTGTGTCTGCTAGTTCTATGGTGGATTTTGCATCCAATTGTTGTTGTTTGATTGACTTTCAAACAACAATTATTAACGGTCACTTTAACGTGTCATGCCCTCTTATCGTCTCAGGTTATGCTTTCTCTGTTTGCAGTTTTCTGTGATTTTTTGTATACATTATATTTGTCTCATTGTAGATACTTTAATTCCTGCCCATGTGTGTTTCCATTGTGTGATTGTTTCCCCTGTCTTGTGTGTGTTTTCTAGTCTTGCATTTGAGTCAATTGTCTGATTCTGTGGTCGTCGCCCCTAAACCCAGTAGGCCCGGTCAGAAATCCAGACACAAACCAATTTAAGTCCACCTTTAATAATAATTTACATAATGTATTGATGATATTTGACGCCAGAAGTTGTTGGTTTTATAATTAACAACAACACAATCATTTCAGACTTTTCAATCACTCATATTTTATGTATACAACTGGAATGTGTGTTCTTGTCAAAAAGCCACATATCAGTGTTTCCCAGCCTGTTCATAGTAATGAAATGTACTCAGTTTGTGTGTCAACCTGTTAAGTACCATACGAGTGGGATTCACGATGAATCTGACAGAGGCACGTTCAGTAAATGATTTAAAATGCTTTCCTAAACGTTGAAACAGAGGTATAAACCAAGACTCATGTGGTACTCAAAGCAGGTTAAACAATACTTTCTTAATACATCTCGACTCAAGTCTGACTTGATTGTCTCAGGCTTATCAAAGGTTGTAATGTTCAGGGGGAAAAAATGGTCTTCTGTTGTGTTAGTTACAAATATAAAACAATGCATACTTTTCGAAAGCTGTTAAAAAATACAGGACATCACCAAAACATAATATACAACAACAAAAGAAGCAACCTCCAGTTCAACACGTCCAGACAGTCTGATACAGTATGTGTGTAAGGCATCTATTGTAAAGGCACAGCTAAGGACAAGCACATCGATAGAAATGTTTTTACAGTGTTGTGCAGTTTGTAGAACAACCTGCACAAAGAGTGTGATAGCAGAAGTGTGTGAAGTTAAATTAATTATATTCTGGGGTTGATACACCCAAAGAAGCCATTTTTTTGTATTGCCTAGTATAACAAACTGAACGTCAAACTACTTACTGATAATGGCTTCTCCTCTGCACAAAGACGACAGGGTCCCATGCTGAGGGCCACAGTACAGCCCAGTATATCATTACACACTTTCCATGCCTCTTTTCTTTGTACTATTGGACCCAGTCTGGATGCACGTGTCTCCGCAGAAAGAGCAACCGTAGAAACCAGTTGCAAAAGTTCCATCTCTCCACACACATGGACATTTCCCACTCTTCATATCTTGTGTTGTCCTACAAATCCTTTACATGACACTACATTTTAATGATGATTTCCTTATTTAAAAAAAACCAACTAATTCTTAAACTAGCTCCAAACTTTCTGAGTCGTAAGAAATAAAAAATAACGGCACATTCTAAGACCCCAACAAGAAACTCAGAGGGCAAATCAGCACGAGATCTCGCTCACAAGTCATAACCTGATGGGCCAAAAACACAAGAATGAAAAAGCCCCACTCACTAACAGACGATGCTTTGCACAACATGCCACTATTTGAGGATGTTTAGTTTGCAGCCCTGAAGAAATAGAAATGTCTTTGCCTGATTTTGTTCACTGACAGACCTGTCAACCAATCACTGTAGAGAAACGAGTGGACGTATTAATCCATATGTCTTATAGGAAAAGGCCATACCCAGTTTCTTCTTTAGCTCTCAGCAGCAGGTTGTTATTTTGAGAAAACTCTTTTTTAAAGCGTCTTCTCCGAGGACTCCTAGTGTATATGAATATGGCCCATTAGCCTGTAAAGAGTCTTGAACCTTTGCAACATTGAAACCACATTCCTGGATTGCATACTGTAGTAACCAGAGTAAAACCCACCAAATAAACATACTCTGGCTGCAGCACATGGAAAACACATCATGGCTTTATGCAGCTTTAGAACAAGGCACCAAAGGTAAGAAAACACTGGAAGAAAGTGGATAGGCGTTTTGTGACCCCTTTGAAAAACAATTATAACACTAGCAGTTTGCCGATGGTCGTCATGCGTCGACCAGTAGGAGAGGCTGGAGGATTTCCCTGTCAGTGGCATCTTAAAGTCCGTGCAGACAGTTAGCGGTTGCTCCTCATGGCCTCCTTGGCTGCCAGGATGAGCGGGGTGAGGCTGGACAGAGGCTTGGCCAGCTTCAGGAATGGGTGCTAGAGAGAGAGAGAGACAGAGGAGTGAAGACGTGAAATATAATAAGGTCAGAGTACACGAAAAATAACATTTAAACGCCAAACCTGTGTCATGTGACAAGCACAAACGACTAACATGTGCTGTGGTCTTTGCACATTTTCAGCTTGTTGACTGTTGGTCGGACAACACACTTTACCAAGACGTCATTGTTGTTGACATTTCGATGTACACTTGTTGATGACATTTGGTAGCCTAAATGACGAATAAGTCAAAAGAATGTGGTTCTTTAAAAATGTTAAAAAGTTACCTAAACAATATTGACATTTGGCCAGGATCCAACATTATTCAATTAAACAAATAAATAAAAACAAGAATAATTGTGGCTTATTGTTGAGTAAATAAGTGTGTGGATTAGAATAGAATAAAAAAGGATAAGAAAATACAGATTTCAGTATTCTCTCTTCCTCACTGACGGCAAAAAGACGGACGTAAAACAATTGAAAATAAAGAAGTAAAAACAATAATTGTGGCTTGATATTGAGTCAGAAACAAGTTGATAAACGCTGTGACACTGGGTTGGCAGAGAGCATTTCTCCACGATCTCAAGTCGTCTATTACCAACGTTTAGGGAGCTCTATTCAAGTCAATGGGAGGACCCTGATAGTTGAAAGTCGACGCTAAAGGGCCTCCCAGTGAGTTTGGAAGTGACGCCAAGGGATCCATATAGGACGAGTTGGGAGTGAAACTGTTTCCAGACGCTCAAAGCCTTTATCATTATGATTATTTCATGCCTGCCTAATCGGATAACAGATTGTCCTTCATGCAATTCAAAAGATTTTGTAGTAAAGGAGGCATATTTTTGAACTTTTAATGTTTAAACTTCTAACGCTGAATTTTTTTATGTAAGGATTTGCTATTTTTTTTTGTCTTGTAACATTTTTATCACATTTTTGGGTTTTTCCAGCCATTAGTACGAAATTTGAATACATCACTGTCACCGGCTTGAGCTTCAATATCAGGATCTATGTATTTATTATCATCAACTAGTTCCTGAACAGTGTCCTTCACATGCTGATATCCAAGAGAGGGAGTTACACAGTCACAAGATGGAGGAATAGAAAGCAGTATTCAATGTTTACTTCAGATTAGCTCCACGACAGAAATGAGCATGCTTGTCATATGTCTATCTCCATGGAGGCTGAATCATCATGTTAATCACATAGCTATCATATGCCTCAAACAGTCCTGATGCTCTTCTAGGTAATCACACATCCTGTCATGTACACAGCTACAGTTGGGATACCTTTGTTATCATGTGTGCTCTGATATTGGAAGAGTACATTGAGTGTTTTCCCAACAATCACCTTGAACTTAGTCATCACAACGAGCAAGTACCTGCCCTTTACTTTCTAAATTTGAATCAGTGTGAGTGTAGTGCTTTCATACCTGCAGGAGTTCTCGGCCTGACCCTCGTTTCTCCACGTCCATCTCCAGACAGCGGGACAGGAAGGACCTGAAGACGGGAGACAGCTTCTCTGGACTCTGAAGCTCCGGAGTCCCATTGGTGGCGATTAAATACAAAGCCTGAGGAGAGCACAATATCAAGGTCGGAAAAAGCGGTTCCGACACAAAAATAAAAGAAATATTCCATTATGTGGTTTTGTTCAGTCATTTGGTTCATAATGATATGGATGCGATATTTGATGATAAAATAGGAAACCAAAACAACAATAGAAATGTAACGATGGACTACCTCTCTCATTGGAAGTAAAGACATAGCTCCAACATTTTCGGAAATAGGTGTATTTGCTTTTTTGACTAGAAGATGGATACTCTACATTTTGTGACATTGAGCATTGGTGGTATTACTTAAGCTAAACGGTCTGAATAACAAAGGTGTGGCAGCAATACTCATTCCTTACTCTGTACAATGTGAGGGCTGCCAAGACATAAGTGATAAGGAAGGAATGTATATTTTGATTAAGGGAATTTGTATGACTTTACAAAGGCCAGATGGCTGAACAAAAATGTTAAATAGCCACTTACAACATAAAAAAAAGAAGATGGATACCACCCCCAAATCTGTCGAAGCTAAAGCAAGTTAGCTGAGCTTAGCACAAAGGGTGAAAACCAAGCCCCCAGGAAGTGCGCCGGACTCTGTGCCAATATTCGTAGTGTCCAAACGGCGGTACTGCAACTTCCGTATCAGTCCGTGACGTCACCCGGCCCAAAACAACTTTTTCCCATTGACTAACATTGGGAAAGAAACGTCTGTAAATCAGCAGATAATTTTTTTTTAACTAAATTAACTACCCAGTAGGAACTATTTTATAGCCCTTATTAGAATCATTATGTCCTTAAAGTTGTAAAATGCACTAAAAGCCGAATCTAGATTTATTTTCTCTCTCCATTCATTCTAGTGAGCCGAGAGTGGGATCTCGGGGGGCGGGGCTTAAGGGGCGCATGCTCTGTGAGCGCACATACGGGTTCTTCTGCTCTGACAGCCAGGCATGACGGGTAATCTGTGACGTTTCGCTCTCTCAAAAGTTGGGCCATTTTGTCCTCATGCGCCAATGAGCAGCTCTCATAGGAAAGAACGAGACCCCGCCTCCCACGCTGTATCCAGTTCTTATTATACATCCATGGTGAAAACATGGGAAACAGCTAGCCTGGTTCTGCCTATTTATTTAAGCCCAATGTAAATACAATTTGGCCAGATTTGGGATCGTGAAAATAATTGTGACTTGCTTCCAATATAGCCACGTGTCCGTTCTGTCTCCCAGCGCACACTCACCCTGAGAGGGTTCTCGTTCAGATATGGAGGCTCTCCCTCCACCATCTCTATGGCCATGATTCCCAGAGACCAGATGTCCACTTTGGGCCCGTAGGCTTTCCTGGTCACCACCTCCGGAGCCATCCAGTACGGGGTGCCCACCATGGTGCTGCGCTTGCTCTGCTCGGGGGTGATCTGGGCGCAGAAGCCGAAGTCAGCTGCGAAAAAAAGAAAATAAATATATCTTTAGATCAGGGGTGTCCAGACTTTTTTCACAGGGGGCCACATACAGTACAGAGGTGAGGTGTATTTCCTCATAAGTTAAGTCAGCAGTGCTATGTGTGAGTGCTCTCCCTCACTGAGTTTCACTGATCCGTCCATCCCCAGCAGGACGTTGTCACTCTTGATGTCTCTGTGGATGACCTGGTTGGCATGGAGAAACTCCAGAGCCTGGAGGACCTGGATGCAAAGAGAGAGGAAGGTGAGGATCCTTAAGAAAAGCTCCTCTATTATACTGTTTTTCCTCAATATATCACAGGTCTCAGATATATATACAAAACATGTCTCTGAAGTGTTTGGCTCCAAACAGATCATTGCAGCATTACCCATAATCCCCTCTGTTTCAGCCCTGTTTCCAAAGTGCTGATTCTCTGTCTGTGACTTTAGATGAAAATAAGGAGCCCCTCCCCACGCCCCTCTGAGAGATATCTGGTTACAAAGAACACAATGGTGGGGGGGGGGGGGGGTTTCCTTGATTGCTGATTGGCTAATGGTTACACAAGACAAAACATCGTTATGACATCATAAGTGGGCCAAATCTGATCAGCTCATTTTCAGACAGGTTTTTATAGAAATGGATCAGGACAAAAAGAGAGAGAATCTTTGTTCCTGAAACTTTCAGAGTCTCTTTCCACAGAGGGGACACATGTTGATGTAGAAGAGACATGAAGAAGAGGGGACACATGTTGATGTAGAAGAGACATGAAGAAGAGGGGACACATGTTGATGTAGAAGAGACATGAAGAAGAGGGGACACATGTTGATTGTAGAAGAGACATGAAGAAGAGGGGACACATGTTGATGTAAAGAGACATGAAGAAGAGGGGACACATGTTGATGTAGAAGAGACATGAAGAAGAAGGGACACATGTTGATGTAGAAGAGACATGAAGAAGAGGGGACACATGTTGATGTAGAAGAGACATGAAGAAGAGGGGACACATGTGTTGAGAGAGAGACATGAAGAAGAGGGGACACATGTTGATGTAGAAGAGACATGAGAAGAGGGGACACACTGTTGATGTAGAAGAGACATGAAGAAGAGGGGACCAACAGATGTTGATGATAGAAGAGACATGGAGAAGAGGGGGACACATGTTGATGTAGAAGAGACATGAAGAAGAGGGGACACATGTTGATGTAGAAGAGGACATGAAGACGAGGGGACACATGTTGATGTAGAGAGAATGAACACTGAAGAGACATGAATAAGAGGGGACACATGTTGATGTAGAAGAGACAGGAACAAGTGGATTTTGCATAATAGGTGACCTTTAAAAGCATGGTGCACACAATTCAAGTGACCTACAGGTGGCAGCAGTGAGCAAGGATCACAGCAATATGCTGGCAAATGCAGGGAATACAAATCTGACTGCAAGCTAGTAAACATGGATGTAAGCAACACAGGTTCTAACATTTAATAACAAAATTGTCTTTGCAAATGTTTTATGAGAAGGAATAAAGTTTTGATTTTCCCACGGTTTGGTAGGTTAATAAATGTTAACATGTTGTTCCATTGTCCTGTAAAATCTGATTTGATTAGATTTATTTCGAATGTGTAAAACAATAATACAAAAATGTAACATGAGATTTATTATACAATTCAAATGTAATCAGTGTCAACTTGATATACAAAAATATTAATGATTATAAATTATATATAAACAAATAATCTACTTAATTACACATCAGAAAAGGGGTGGGACGAAGTTTACACTTATTTAATCCCACCGCTTCTCCCAAAAACGAAATTACTAACATATATATTTTTTTCTTTTTTCTTAAAGAAATACATTTATTATTCAAAAACTAAACAAAAATATAAAACAACAAATAAATAAACAGACAAATAAGCAGATAAATAGACAAACAAATAAATAACAGAGGTAAATTATATTCAAGAAAAGATCAAATAGATGGGATCTATTGAGCCCTTCATTGTCCGCATGATGTATAACTCATGATGTGCTTTGGCAGTTTTTAAAACGTCTTTCAAGAGTCCTACCTCTCTGCACACAGCCGCGATCTGAGGCTCGTCCATGCAGGTTTCTGTCACCACGTCAGTTAGAGAACCACCCGCCAGGTACTCCATCACCACGTAGAGGTCGTCTGCTACGAGGAAACTGAGAACACACACAGTCAGCCACAACACAGTGGACACACGGTATGTCTGTACGTACAGCGTGTGTTAGGGTCAGCGTTACCTATCTACAAAGTTGACAATGTTGGGGTTCTTCATCTCCTTCATGACCAGGATCTCATTGATTATCAGCTCTTTCTTCGGCTGCTTCTGCAAGTTGATCTGTTTGATGGCCACCTGCAGAACACAACATGCTTTAATAGTGCCAACACATGTACACACAAGCTATAGGGGGAGACTGCAAGGAAGAACTCATGTACGTGTATGCTACTACAATATACGCTTAACATACTTTTAACCTGGACTGTCAAAGTAGGAACATATAACATCGCAAAAAGGAAACATAGATACAGATCTATAGAGAGGAATTAGGTTTTTAATATATATTTTGAATAGAGATCTTCTTGGAAGAGGGAGATAACTCTCTTATTATCAGTAGTAGTACAAAGTCGCCCTCTTCAAAACTTCAGTAATGCTTCTTCGTAACTTCAGGTTGACCTTCAAATGTCGTGATAACTGGAATATAACAGAATCAGCAGCAGTTGTAATATTAATTACTTAAATCCAACAGTACCACCGCTGTGTTTTGAATGAAGTCACCTTACCTCTTGTCCTGTGGCAACATCTATGGCTGTGTAAACTGTGCCAGATGCTCTGAAAGTGAAAAAAAACAGTAATTACTCTCGTGTCAAATGTTCATATAATCATTTAAAACATATACTCTTATTGCCTTTTACACTGTTACGTTGTATTTGTAGTCTTATATGTGTTTAACAGAGACATGTGCTAAGGATT
The DNA here is from genome assembly GCF_902827175.1 of Gymnodraco acuticeps. Lineage (NCBI taxonomy): Eukaryota > Metazoa > Chordata > Actinopteri > Perciformes > Bathydraconidae > Gymnodraco > Gymnodraco acuticeps. The sequence continues at coordinate 23,676 of NW_022991866.1, forward strand.
TACATTTCAGGAAGTGCAAAAGATGGGTTTGCAAATGGTTGGAGGGTTTAATGGTGGGGATGTTTAGATGATGCCAAAACATTTGCATGGGTGGGACAAGTTCGCTATTCTCTCTACTATACAGTGTGACTGTAAGCTGTGTTCTGGGTGTAAAGCCATTTTATCCTTTGAGGAGGAAGTTGCTCCGTTCCTGCATTTGAGATCGATTTCACTTGTATATTGACTTTCTTTATTACTTTATTAAATATAACAAAAGACAAACTTTGTCCATGAATCATTTATCAGTTTCTCTTAAGAATTTCCTCCACAATTACAACTTTTCCCTATTGGTCAATTTAGGCCAGCAACCCATTAAACAATCTCCGTCAAATTCCTGACAATGTGCGATGTTCCCACTGATGAATTTAAACTCACCCCTGGCCGATCTTCTCATAGCGAGTGTACTTCTTCTTAGGATCTCCAATGCTGACAATAGTTCCTAGGAGTCATACAAAATTGTTTAGTCAGCTCTACTCGATCCAGAAATAGATGCGGCAGTGCCTGCGATGTGTCATTTCCAGCGTGTGTTTCACATACTAAGTTTCTCCATGATCTCCTCGTCAGTCATCTTGCCTCCCGGCTTCTTCTTCTGACGGTCGGCCCCCTTAGCGGCGCCGTCCGTTTCTGGAGCGGGGATCGGGTCAATCACCGACCTCGTGTACACCTGAAGCAACACGGAACAATTCAGGGATACAGACACAGGGACATTTTTCCCTTCTTTTAGATAGCCTTAGTCTTAAAGGTCCCCTATTATACTGTTTTTCATCAATATATTATAGGTCTCAGATATATACAGAACATGTCTCTGATTGGCTCGAAACACCAAACAAATCATTGCAGCATTACCCATAATCCCCTCTGTTTCAGCCTTGTTTCCAAAGTGCTGATTCTCTGTCTGTTACTTTAGATGAAAATAAGGAGCCCCTCCCCACGCCCCTCTGAGAGAGATTTGGTTAAAAAGAACACACTGGTGCTCTAGGAGGAGATTCAGGTGATAAGGGGGGGGGGGGGGGGTACCTTGGTTGCTGATTGGCTAATGGTTACACAAGACAAAACATCGTTATGACATCATAAAGTGGCCAAAATCTGATCAGCTCATTTTCAGACAGGTTTTTATAGAAATGGATCAGGACAAAAAGAGAGAATCTTTGTTCCTGAAACTTTCAGAATCTCTTTACACAGAGGGGACACATGTTGATGTAGAAGAGACATGAAGAAGAGGGGACACATGTTGATGTAGAAGAGACATGAGAGAGGGACACATGTTGATGTAGAAGAGACATGAAGAAGAGGGGACATGTTGATGTAGAAGAGACATGAAGAAGAGGGGACACATGTTGATGTAGAAGAGACATGAAGAAGAGGGGACACATGTTGATGTAGAAGAGACATGAAGAAGAGGGGACACATGTTGATGTAGAAGAGACATGAAGAAGAGGGGACACATGTTGATGTAGAAGAGACATGAAGAAGAGGGGACACATGTTGATGTAGAAGAGACATGAAGAAGAGGGACACATGTTGATGTAGAAGAGACATGAAGAAGAGGGGACACATGTTGATGTAGAAGAGACATGAAGAAGAGGGGACACATGTTGATGTAGAAGAGACATGAAGAAGAGGGGACACATGTTGATGTAGAAGAGACATGAAAAGAGGGGACACATGTTGATGTAGAAGAGACATGAAGAAGAGGGGACACATGTTGATGTAGAAGAGACATGAAGAAGAGGGGACACATGTTGATGTAGAAGAGACATGAAGAAGAGGGGACACATGTTGATGTAGAAGAGACATGAAGAAGAGGGGACCACATGTTGTATAGAGAAAGAAGAGACATGTTGATGTAGAAGAGACGTGAAGAAGAGGACACAGTGTTGATGTAGAAGAGACATGAAGAAGAGGGGGACACATGTTGATGTGGAGAGACATGAAGAAGAGGGACACATGTTGATGTAGAAGAGACATGAAGAAGAGGGGACACATGTTGATGTAGAAGAGACATGAAGAAGAGGGGACACATGTTGATGTAGAAGAGACATTGAAGAAGAGGGGACACATGTTGATGTAGAAGAGATGTGAAGAAAGGGACACATGTTGATGTAGAAAGACGTGAGAGAGGGGACACATGTTGATGTAGAAGAGACATGAAGAAGAGGGGACACATGTTGATGTAGAAGAGACATGAAGAAGAGGGGACACATGTTGATGTAGAAGAGACATGAAGAAGAGGGGACACATGTTGATGTAGAAGAGACATGAAGAAGAGGGGACACATGTTGATGTAGAAGAGACATGAAGAAGAGGGGACACATGTTGATGAAGAAGAGACATGAAGAAGAGGGGACACATGTTGATGTAGAAGAGACATGAAGAAGAGGGGACACATGTTGATGTAGAAGAGACATGAAGAAGTGGATTTTGATAATAGGTGACCTTTAAAATGTTATTATTTTACACCGTATTAGTATTACTGGCAGTAAATAAGTAAAACAAACCTTACCATCTTGCACTTCCAGATGTTTTCTTCATAAAATAAGATTTAAATATTTACAATTGACCATGGGAAGCGCTTATCTTAGATTTTCAAAAAGAAACAAAGAAGACACTGTTGGAGGCGATACAGTAATATAAGTCACATCGTTTATTCTATAAAGTCAGATACACTTTGACTTGGTTTACTATCCTCAGATCTCTTGGTCCAAATTCATTTTTGGCCTTTAGGGAAAACGACAATCTCTCCATAAAACGTATTTCACAATTTTTGTCCAATGATTAATAGTGGATGTCTCTTCCATTTTGTCTTCTCAAATCACTCCCTTTTTATTATGAGCTGCTTGTAAATCCTTACTCTCAAGCAATAAGGACTAACATCTAATGGAACAGTATGTGTAAGGGGAATAGTTTCGGCTCAAACTAAAAAGGTCAGATTAGAATTTCCTAAAGGGGGGTTCGCTTGAAACACTTGACATAACTAACGGATAAGTTAAACAAGAAAGTAGAAAGAAAGGGAGGTGGTAGAAAACTATTGCTGCTAAAAAGTTAGCAATGATTGAGAGTCAGACCTAAACATTTCAACATTGCACTGTAACTTTTATTCATGTATCTTTGCTTTTAAATGTCATTTCATAATATCTTTCTTAAAGCTCTTAATGTCTTTCATTCATCAAGCACTTTGAATTGCCTTGTGGTGAAATGTGCCATATAAATAAACTTGCCTTGCAAATATGAAATAGTATTGTATCTAGGGATGCCAGCGATTATTCGATTATTCGTTACAGTCTCCATAATCGATTTTGATCATGGTCAGTTTCTGGCAACCCTAATTGTATCCATACAAGGTTTTAAAATCAGAAACATCAAACAACACACTTGGACTCACTGATTTTGTGTGTTCTGGCCGCGGGGCCACGATTGGAGGAGGCGAGTCGTCTTCGTCATCGTCGTCTCCATCCTTTCCCCCTGATTTGGAGGTGGCTGTACCTTGCTTTCCTGACTGCAACAGCAAACATATATTAAAGAGTGACAGTGACAATAAGCACAACGTGATGTGGTGAATGAGAGTGGAAACGATGAAAGGAACCCCTTACCGACTGCGAGTCTTTATCTGAAAGAGGTAGAGGGAAAGGACAGATGAGGAACCTGTGCAGTCACAACATTGTACTTTTTATTAATATGTTGAGCAACTGACCCGAGGCGGAGAAACTGAGGTATTTCTGTTTTCCACTGGTGGAGTCGTAAAACTTGAGAATGTCGAGGACAGCCTGAGGATTTTGTTTCTGTTCTGATTTGCTGATGTTGGAGGTGTGGAGGAGACGGGCCCACTGCTCCGGCATGCCCTGAACACACACACACACACGTTGAAAAACATATACAGAGATCTACCTAAATCCAGACTAAAAACGTATCTTTTTGTCGCTGCATTTGAGTGAGCCGTTTATATCCACACTTCAGTATGGCTTTTATTCATGTATTCTATATCGGTTGTGTTTATTGTATTATCTTTGCTTTTTAATGCCTGTTTTTAAATGACTTTACCTGTAGGAGCCACATATGTGTTTTTATTTATCACGTGGTATTTTCTAAGTGGTTGTTGAACCTGCACTCACCTGCTCAGTGTGGTTTGGTATGGAAAGAGAGGGGGTGAAATGTACACTAAAGTCCTGCAAAAATGTCCACCGCAATACCCTTAACTATCAGTGGCAACGTCAGCGCACTTAAGGTTATCATTGTCTGGATACATTGTATTTTTGCTTGCTATTTTTGCAATAAATGGTCAAACGAAAAGGGAAGGAGTAGTAGAACAATTGTTTGAGTGCGTCAAAGTGTTTCACTTCCCTTATTAACCCCTCGCGGCCGCTTTTAATCAGACTGCCTATAGCCGCAACACTACTCATAGAACAAAGACAAAAATATCTTGGTCAATGTGGCGCTCCTGTAGCTACGTGTTAACTATTTGCAGTATTTCTTTCACAGCTTGTGATACTGGAGTGACTTTCTTTTCATATATTTGATTCCTTTGATGGGACAGAGCGCTTGATGTTATAGAGCAAAATGTAACATATTACTAAAGTATTTCCTAGATGAGATATTTCAACAATTCAATGAAGATCAACACGATTCTCATGTCCACATATGTAGCTGGAAATGAGTTAGACTTTAGACCGTGACAGGATAGCCGTTTCTCTCCGATTATTATTACTATTTGACGCAAAGTGAATTGTCCAAGCTGAGTTTTAGTGTTTCCTTTCAATTTAAACCTGATATACTCTTAGGTTAGAGAGTATAATTACATCTTTACTCCATTATTTTTTACCAAACATTTTCCTCATGTCAGTGTTCTTGTTCAGAAAATCTTATGTAAAAAAGCAAGGCTAGTTTATTTATATAGCACCTTTCAACACAAGGCAATCCAAAGTGCTTTAGAAAATGAGGTGACCTTCAACATTTAAAGTGTTTATGTAAACGAAGAAGTTATTCAATGCGGGTACAAACATGAGAGGGATATCAATATTTTGTAACTACATCCCAGCGTTTTAAACGGTGTTTTCCATTTCAGATCCACGAAGCTATTTCTGTTTAAAAGCAAACTCAAAAACCATCTCATCGCATCTGTCTTCCTTTTAAACTCATTTCCACCACCTAGTTTCCATCTACATTAGCGTCACTTCAGTCACCTGCTTTTATCACATGGTAATACTTATGTTGATGTATAATGTTTTTATAATTATTATGCTATGAAGTTTGTATTTTGCTTTTGTTTGCTTTGTACAGCCCTTTGAGGCATTTCTTGTGATTTGGGGCTATAATAAATGTTGATTTGATTTACTTACAGTGAACTCTCCAGTGACCGAATCGAAGCCCACATGGATGGTGTGTTCAAAGTCTGAGGGCGAGGAGATCTCGGGTCTGTCCTTGTCGCGGTCCTTCTTCCTGCCTCCTGCAGGTAGAGATGAAGTTGGCGATGATGGGTGTGTTTGCTGTGGTTTTATTGTGTGTGTGTGTGTGGGTGTGTGTGTGTGTGTGTGTGTGTGTGTGTGTGTGTGTGTGTGTGTGTGTGTGTGTGTGTGTGTGTGTGTGTGTGTCTACGCTCCACATCCCCTTACCTTTCTCAGAGGCAAACATGGAGATGATCTTGTTTCTGGACTTCTTCTCCTCCGGTACAGACGGCAGTGGGCGAGAGTTGTGATTGGCCGACTGCGGGTCCTTGGCTCCTCCTTGGCTGCTCATCCTGACAGGGGGGGCGGGGGGCTTGTCCTCACACACTCCGCTGTCACACATCTACACACACGTACACCTGCACACACAAGAGGAGACGGACAAATTAGAAGAGATACAGCAAGTCTGTTGTGCCCTCAAACACTGGCTCACTTCTTCCTGTTTTTTTTTTTTAGATGTCACAATTCCAGCTAG
>NW_022991867.1:0-52991 GCF_902827175.1 Gymnodraco acuticeps
TTAATGACGACTTCAAGAGCGGAGCCGGTCTTCTCTCTGAAGCTAATTTGATAATCACGGCTGACTTCTGACAGGGAACAGTGAACTAAGAAAGACACTTCTTTGAGACTGTTCTAAAGCAAGAGTTGAAGTGTCTTTTCAACAACTCATAGACTGAGGAAGCACAGAAATCATCAATGGGGAAATCCAATTGTAAACGTTTTTCACATGAAGAACTGTTAACAAGGTATAGACAAATGGCGTTGGACCAGTAATCTGAGAACGAAGACATCTCCAATTAACCAGTGCCTAAGCAGAGAGGACACCATATTAAAAAGCACTTATTAAAAAGCACTTTCTATAACTACACTGAACAAAAATATTAACGCAACACTTTGTTTTTGCTCCCATTTTTCATGAGATGAACTCAAAGATCTAAAACATTTTCTATATACACAAAATAACCATTTCTCTCAAATATTGTTCACAAATCTGAAAAAAACAAAGGTCCAAGGCTTCAGCACTTTTCTACCAAAGTAGATGTGTTTTGCAATTGGGATAAAACCAGACCAAGTGTTTTAGTGTTTTGGTATTAATAGCATAGTGGTGCGTAGCATAGAAACCCTTACGCAGCGTCCACATGGCGGCGTGCGTCAAGAATAAAATGAGGAAATACAGCTTTTTTATCCTCTTTACTTCGCACAATCATGATGCTACTCTTCTTGGCGTTATACTTAATATTAAAATCAATGCCATACTGGGAACAAGTCCTCAGAAGCTGTTGAGGAAGAAGTCAATGAGGAAATGACCATACTTACGCTTCATTACCTGGATTAACATTTTCTAAATAGTGTAAAGCCTCAATCCCAAATGTTCAATCTACGTAATGATGTTAACTTGAGTTCTTTACTGTGTGGCTACTTAGTGTCACCAGTGTCGCCTTACAAATCGTGGGTTCAGCTCTCGGTTTTACGAAACGATATTTAAGGAGTTAGTTGGCTGTACATTTTTTCCAGTAAGTATGTTCGTTGCTAGCTAAATTAAAGTTAAGGTCATAATGGATAAGCCAAACAAACAAAGTTGGCTACATAGCATAGCATACGCTAGTAGCATTGGCGAACAAAGCTTATTGTAGTATACTGTACTATAACATGACATATTATAGCATCACCTAGCATACTGTAGCATAGCATAATATACCATCACATAGCATAGCATTACTTAGCAAAGAATTTAGGTTGATTTATTGACATTGGGTTGTATTCCACTTTTGCTCCAAGTGCCAGTGTCTGAGGTTTGTTCCAGACAGCAACAACTAAATCCATACGTCAGCAGAAGATGTTGAGCTGCTAACTGTGAAACCTATTGTTATACCACCTGTCTATTGCTTCTGCTCCTCTTAATTTGCAGCACCTCGACTGCGTCTTTGTTGTGACTTGCTGTCTTCGCTGCGTCTGTGTTAGTGTTCTGCTTGGCGCGTTCGTTCTCTCATTGTTGTTTGGACAATCGTTCCTTCTTTGTCTTTGTACTTGTTTTTAGTGATGTATTCATAGACGGAGCTCAGTTGTTAAAAAGACCTCAGACTCGAGGGAAGCGCTTTGTGAGAAAGAAGCATGAATAAACAAAAACATCTCTGTGATGCAACAATGTGACACAGAACAGCAGATGCACTTTCCATTCTATGAACTCATTTATTTAATATCAATCAAGTTCTGCCATTTCTTCTCAAATATTGTGGGAATCATTTGTACATATTCTTGGAACACGGATCTTTTATTGGGAATCAACCTCCTTGCTCTTGCCTTCATTGTGGGATTACATTGTTCTTGGCTGATTCCCATCTCTTCGGCTTCTAAAGGCGGTGCAGATATAGCGGAATGACCAGGAGGCATGACTACAGTCTCTTGCAAAGCCACCTTCTCTGTCTGGTGCTGGCCAACGAATGGCTCTTTGTGATATGCAGCATCCCGACGGCACATTGCACTGCGAGAGGGAGAACATGAGATGATATGGAGGAGAGATTCTCTACATCCTCCGGGGCTTTGTGCAGCGTAGTGAGAGCAGCATGAGATCAAAAGCCCAGTGTGAAACCTCTATGTGCTTTTGTGGTCAGTTTATCTGTTTGCTAAAGTCTAGTTATGCCTACAGTCTGTATCAAAAGAAAGCACTTTCTTAGATTTTTTTGTTGATAAGCATCTCTTTGCTTTAACCTGCTGGATTTCTGTTGCTTTGATGCCCGGCTCTGACATGTGTTTCCTGCACATTGATAACACATTTTAATTGTAGTTTGCATTTTGTTACAGCCTGGCGAAAGATGGGATACTAACCAAGTTTAAATGCAACAAAAGGCATATTTGTTTACAATTGAATGAACCTTATCAAATCAAATCAAGTTTTATTTATATAGCACATTTATAAACGAGTTTTGGTCGAGCCAAAGTGCTGTACATATAATAAAATTAGCCTACAGTAGAGACACTTTACAGCAAATACAACAGCACAGATTGTTCAGAATATTCAGTATGAGAAAAACGACACCCTCTGTCCTTAGACCCTCTGTCCTTAGACCCTCTGTCCTTAGGACCCTTAGTAATCAGTCCTGTGTGCATGTATTGGTGTGTAGAAATGTGAAACAAACTAGACTAACCAGCAGCTCTGTCCAAAGGAAGAGTGAAAGCTGAAAATGGGACGGTGTTGTTGAGCTTTAAATATCTTAATTTCAAACGCAATTTTCACAATATATACATATTCTGTACATTTTGCAGGGCAACCCCACAGTCTGGAAACCAATCTCTTTTAGTCTTGTTTCAAGTCAACTGTGATGCAAACTTTAGCGGACTTTGGCGGAATGTCTCAAAAAAGTTAATGCAATTTAGCCACATGTACGTCATCAACTGTTTTGGAGCGAGGAAACTGGATATGTAAAGAATAGTTTTGTTTTAAATCGGCGGTTGAAGTCTTCCTCACTACCTTGCACACTTACATAGAAAGGGCACTAAAATGTCATTTCAAAGGTCTTGAAAAACGTTGGGTATGTGATGATTTGAGATTAAGAGTTTGATGGTTAGACATTTACATGCAAAAATGGTAATTGGATTGACTAAAAATGATTTTATTGCGTTAAAAATTATTGTATTTCTTCCAATGGAAGTTTTATATTCATGTATTTTGTAAGCCAAAAGCCCTACAGAAACATCATGTTCAAGAAAGAAACTGTAAAAGGTGTTGTGAACTATAGGTCACATTGCTCTTGTGTGAGAAGGAAAAGAGACATTAAATAGCGTATAGAGTTTCCAGATGATTACTCTGATATCATGCACAGGGGCTGCAGATCAATACTTGGTTGGTTTATTCTGGCATGTTTTGCATAATCTGCACAGAGATTGTTTCATGGGCTGTTTCGTTAATACATTGAATTACAGCGAGTGATGCGGATTATAAATATTTGTGTTGCAGGAAGCTCAGAGAGCAAGAATTCTCAAGGACTTCTGCTAGCTCTGGGGAGAGCAGAAGAACACAATTGGGCCTCGCTCTCAATATTTATACAAACGCACCTTTGTGTGGGGCAATAGGCCAAAGCTTGTGACGCACTCAAAATAGGAACCCTTGCTTGCGGATTATCTGCTCTTCCTCCAAGGTATCTGTGGGGAAGCGTTGGCGTCGGCATGGCTAATTGAGCGGAGGATGTACCCTTGGAGAGCGCTGACGGCAAACTCCATGTTACACAAATGAGCCCCGGTCCGTCACTCCAGGGGCCGAGGAGGAAACAGAGCCCCAGGTGTTACTGCTGTCAAAGGAAAAGGACAGAAAACGACACACGTGAGAAACCGTTCCTATGTAAAGTGTTAAAGTGAACCATTCCCCTGCCTAAAGATGAGAAAATGAATTGTAATTCATACTCAGAGTGAATGTGAGGTGTCAATATGAATATTATAAACAAATGGGATTTATAATTTTGCTTCCTGTAACCACCTTTAATTAACGTTTGTATTATTATGAAAAGTAACCACAATCTTTCCCCAACCTCAACTAAGTGTATTTGTTGCCTATACAGCAGCAAATCACTTTTTCACAATTTAACCATAATTAATATTGAAACCATTATATTTGTTCTTTTATAGCTAAAGTTTGTATCAGAGGGAATTTCTTTCCCACACACATAATGACATCACTGTGTAACACTCGTGTTTCTATGGCTAGCCTCCAACACATTGTTACGTGATACGCTGTGGGGCTTATGTTCTTGTTGGTAGCTGGCCAGCTCTGTTGGTCAACGTTTTAGAGATGTCCCACCCCTAAGACGGTGTTTACACAGAGAAGGAAACGGGTTTGTATCTGCTACTTTCCTCTCGCGTATAGCCGTTCGTTCACACGATGGCCGTAACGGAACCAGCGTGTCCCAAGGTGGATAGATCTGCAACGGAACGCTCTGGGGGGCCAAACGGCTCAGTGTGTACGCCCTATACAATAATTTCCTGATAACAATGAAGCCATAGCCCGCCTCTGCTGCTCACTGCTGTAGCATGGTCAGGCGCTACTGACCATGTTTACAGAATGTTTAGTGCAAAATCTACAGCTCCTCTACCACAACCATCAGCAACAAGTGGACATGGAGAATTACATGAACTACCTGTTTGCTAAATCTTACTGCGGGGCATAAACAGAAGGGCAACCCATGGCAGCCATTCTCGGGGGTTTTTCTTCGCTGCTTTTGGTGTATTTTATGTACAGCGCCACTTACAGGCCCGGCATATGTACTAATCCAATCCAATCCACTTTATTATTATATAGCACAGTTTAAAAAACTGGGCAAAAAACGTTGCCAAAGTGCTTCACAATGAACATAACATTATAATAGAATATAATATTACACGAATAGATAAAAGGCACACATAAGAATAAATACAAGGCGGTCTCGTGCGGAAGTACAGCGCCACTTACAGGCCCGGCATATGTACTACAGCGTTTCCAGTGGTCTCGTGTGAACGGACACGTTAAATGAGCCGAATGCGTGTGAACGGAAGACTTTTTGATAACGAATTCGGTCCGTTTGCATTTGCGCTCCCCGTGTAAATGGGTTGTCTAAGCCTATCACGTAAATGTGATGGAGCGCTAGCCAATAGAACCGTGGGGGTTACATAGTGATGTCATTATGTTACAGAAGAAACTCCCTCTTGCATTTACTTGAGAATTTTAGAATCCTATATAACACATTACAGGAAAGGGAAAACACCCAAAAAGTATAAAATGGCCTCTTCACTGAAGCATAAAAATATTAACGTGCAATTAAGGACGTTTTATCAAAATTGCAGTTCCTGCGAATAGGCCTTTAGTGTTTCATTTAATATTGAAATGAGTCTTTTGATATATTGTTACATGTATTACAATGTGTCTACTTTCAGCCTGTCACAGTGGGGTTCATGACTGGAGATAAAGAAGCTCCTCTGTGGCCGCCACACACACCTGGATCCCATCCTCCAGGAAACTGAGGATCCCTTTCACACATTTATCACAAAGTGACACTCAAGCACTCACTTTCTCTGTTGGATTTAATCTGACCTGAACCTGCAACACTGATCCTGAAGCGACCTCCACTCCACTGGCCTTTACTCGACACTGTAGCACCAACACTGCCAGCCAGGATTAAATATTTGATTCGCTGCCACGCAAAAAATTCATGCTCACACAGAGAGAGGCACTTTGAATAAAATGCAATCACCAAATGGCAGTGTGTTATTTTATATCCACATCGAAGAGAGGAACAGCAGCCGGTGTGTTGCATATTTACTCCCTGGATATCCCAGTCTCATTAATTGACTTGGTTTTCACAGCTTGCCTCGCAGCTCTAGAGACCATCTCCATATGTGACATCCGCGTGCACGCATCTTGTCAATTGCGCCAGTTATCATTCATGAGATGGGTGCATCAACGTTGCTTCTGCTTATATCTGCATGCATATATGTGTGCATATTTTGTAATGCTGGTGGTGGCTGATTCTGTGCAGGGAGGCAGAAGGCAGGGACGAGAGAGAGGTATGAATTTTGACTCCAGGCAACAGATGTCCAATTAACATATCCCCATAATTATGATGATGTGGAAGGATGAGGATGGAGATGTAAGGGAAGAGCTGCTGTCCATCTTATCTGAATATTCATGTGACATTTTTATGACTTTTGAATTTCTCGCACACAACGACGCTGCTACGCTCACTGATTACACAACGTGGGTGTTTATGTTCATTAAAGCTGAAGGGGATCTTATTAGAGCTAAATGAAAGAGGTCACCAGTGTTGAGTTGCTATACAGAGGGGTTGTTGCATAGTGAATAAACACAAGGAAAGGCAATTCATAACAAAAGGTAGAAAAAGGGTTGTAGCATGCGAATAAACTCTACCGTCATATTGCATTTACTCAAACATTTGTAATAATTTGGTTAAATTAAATCACACGACTGATTTTTAGCTCACACACAGGGGAGAATAATGGAGAACGGAAGGAGTCGACGATAAGCTCCAAATAGCTGCACTCACTCCTTCGTCTTTGTCAGGAACTTCTGCTCCAGTTACTCCATTCGGCAGCTATAAGGCCTCTCTTTGTGCCCTCGTGACGCAATGGCCGGGCTACTTTGACTTCCAGATCAATTATTCAGACGGCTCTCCTATAAATATCAGTCCGTTAAAGGGAGGAGACACCATATCATCTGAGGGGAGCTGCGTGCATGTGCTAAACTTAACCCCGTTTTCAAATCAGTGGAGAAATTACAGTATTTGATCCGTGGCATGAAATATAGCTTTTTGAGAGCTTGTATTTTGGAAAGGAAAGGCAATGATTGATCATTTTAAAATATAACATTTACAGTATGTTTGGTTCAATATGTTGGAAACAGCTTTGTGAAAAACTACAATTGCTTGACTTTTGACCAGTGTCGGCGCCAGAGTATTTTTGTTGGGTAATCTGTGGTAGGGCTAACCCATACCAACCCAGTCTCATGGCATTTCGTGTTCACCAACACGATTTTTAATCTATTAATTCGTGTTCACCAACACGATTTCCTCCTGTTTTTCGTGTTGCACAGCACGATTTGAAAAGCAATGTATTTCTACTGGTAATGTGTTTCGTGCCTGCAGCACGTCTTTTTCTCCGGTCGGGTCGTGGAAGACCGGAAGCTGTGTGGTTTATAAAAACATGTTCTTACTCAATATCAAGGCACAATTATTGCTTTTATTTTAAATCGTATAATTTCGGACTTTTGTTGCCGTCTGTGAGGAAAATAAATGGGGCTCAGAGCCTCAGGATACTGAAATCTGTATTTTTAAAATATTTTTTTCCTTCTAATTTGTTATTCTTTTCAAAAATAACACACTGTTATTTACTCACCAATAACACACAATTATCCTTGCTTTTATTTATTGGTTTAATTCCATAATCTCTGGCTTTTTTGGCGTCCGTCAGGAACTGAATTTCAAAATAAAAATAACCGGAAACAGACGTAGGCATTTCGAGCGATTACCCAAGATCCTCAGCTATGGTTTAAGCTCGCTGATTGGATGTTTTAGCCGCAATGCATGCTGGGATTTGGTGTTTATATTATATGAAATCCGGAAAACATTTTAAAAGAATAAAATAATACTTAATTCCGAGTGCTCTTGCTTTTCTCTTTGAAAGTCATCACATAACGGCATTGTAATACACGGTTCGGCTGCATTACATATTACAGATCTGCCGTAGTTCTTTATTTATAGAGCCCTGATGAGAAGACCTTTGGAAAAACTGAAGAAATGCCGCCGAAACTGAATACTTGACGTGGATCATAAATATATCAACAATTAAACAACATCTTCAATTTCTCTTCACACAATACGTCTCCTTGCAGTAAACACTAATTCGGCTGACTTTTACATTTGATCTAATTCATAGATAGGTTATATTTACACCATAACGGTGCACAGCTGATATAAAAGGACTTGTAGTTTTTAAAGATATTACTGATTTTCTTTGAATGTAAGAATGTAAATACTGAGTCTGAAATAGTATAGCAATATGCTGTAAAATTATGTGAAAGCATGAATAAAACTACACATCTTCAGATGTTGTACATACATAAGTGTCCTACACTAATAATACAAAGTTATTATGGCTGTGTGTACCTTGTGTGCACCGCCTAGTGGTTAAAGCACGTTATTGAATTATTGTTTTTATGTGTTATAATATAACACATAAAAACAATAATGTACTCTTAATATTTGATTACAAAAATATTAAGAAGGGGGAAGTAGAAGGTCTGTGATAGAAATATAGAATATCAAAAATCAAGAAGATACTATAAGTGATCTCTACAATAAAACAGTTTAGTGCAGCATGTACAAAGATATTAATAGGAGGAGGTGCAAAACAGAAAAACGAATTAAACTTTATTTAAACATTAAATAACAGATTAAGGTCTTCTTTTAAATAAGAAAAAAACTTTGGGGGTATCTATCTACGGATAAATATTAAGCCTGACAAAGTACTTAACGTATAATATATTGCTTTCCTGCAATGTTAACTATGTTGAAGCACTTATTTTAACTGATATTATACATATGAAATATACTCTTATGTATGTAGATAGAATAAGAAATGTGCAGAATTTGACAGTTTAATGGTGGAGGTTCACACATATTGATAGATGTCTTGTAATGCACTGTTGAGGAACCTGTGACCCAAGTTTTTCATTCATTGCATAACTACACCGTAGTTGTGTATATGATGTCAATAAACCTTTGAAAATCTTGAAAGGGATGTGCAAAATAGCCATAATATACAGTCTTTAATTAACTATTAGTAGAGAATAACGAGTAATGAATATACTTTATTACTGTGTTGGTGAACACGAATCAATAGATTAAAAATCGTGTTGGTGATCACGAAATGCCATGAGACTGGGTTGCCCATACAGTGGTGGGGCTCAAGTCAGTATTTGCAATGTAATTACATACACGCTATATCGCCCCCCTTGACAGTGTGAAACGCCACGCGTGAGGTTTAGATTATTTCCCTGTCTCAATCCAATTTGAACTGTATGAAATAAAAAGGCACATTTGTCTTGTAGAAAATAAAAAGGGCGACCTGGAGCCAATCCTGCAATTTCAGATTTTTTTAAATACTAACATAAAATACACATTCTGGTACTCTCTTGAGAAGAAAATAAATAAATCTATTACTTGCAACGACATATTAAAAAAATGAATGCCATTTTAGTTTTTTGTTACTTTGTTCTGAAAGCTGAACCTGCTGCTCCTCACTGAAGAGGGAAGAGGCAGTGAATTACTTTGTCAAAATGAAAGACAGCCCACATACCTATCAATCATCAAAACCGTGGGGTCTTATTTCATTACGTGTTGATTTCTATCAACACGTAATATTGTATCGATGTATAAAGAGATGTAGGCCTACTACCGCAAAAGTATTCTCCGTCGGGACTTTCCTGCAACAACACCACGCCGTTATCGTGATTCTGATTGGCCAGAAGACATTATCAAAGATGTTTTATTAAGAAGACGATCACTACGTGACAAAAGTTCTCAAACCCGTTTCTGGTCTTCGGTATTTCCAGACAAGCGGCTACTGAAATCAATCTTACTAACTGCCGTCTGTGCAATTTACTCCGCGCGAGTTGGCGGACTTTATTTGCTTACTTTAACATCATTTTTCATGGTGGGGCTAAGGTGGGGCTAAGCCATTTCTTGGTATGGCTGTAGCCTACCCCAGCCATACCCTGGCGCCGCCGCCACTGCTTTTGACATTATAACTCTGCCATTTTTGGAACATTTCTTACCTTTCAAACTGCATTTAAAGCATTCATCTCCTTTATTCTTTTAAAATGTGAGATGAGGAGGATAGTCAACACTAGAAAAAGTGATGTTTTATGTTTACTGTACTACAGTATATCAGTGTGCAGTCTGACAGATTCATCTTGGAAATAATGTTTAGAAATTTACAGAATAACATCGAGAAGGAAGCAGAAGCTCTCTTGCACAATGGTACACTATATCTATTCAAAAATAGGTTACACTTTGAAATCAAGTCTCAAGTATTGTCATGTTCAAAACAATTAGGTATAGGGTTGGTGACAGCTCTGCAAGTCTTTAGTCAACATTTGTAACAGTTTATATGACACTGGCTGCAATTATGATATTCACAGAAACAGGAGAAAGACAGAAGTGACTAACTACCTCTGCTGGTGAGAAAAGGAAGGGCGGGATCTGTCTTAACCTAGAAACCATAGGTTAAAACCTGTTCGACGCAACATCTTGCAAGAAACAGCGTCTGAGGGCTTCTTAACATTTAATAAACTATGAATGTGTCATACCCACCTAACGGGAGGAAACTCAGCTAACTGACGATACGAACCATTTTTACCAAAACAAAACACAACACAACCT
The DNA here is from genome assembly GCF_902827175.1 of Gymnodraco acuticeps. NCBI lineage: Eukaryota > Metazoa > Chordata > Actinopteri > Perciformes > Bathydraconidae > Gymnodraco > Gymnodraco acuticeps. Next base: position 10,403 of record NW_022991867.1, read on the forward strand.
CGATTCTATTGGCTCTAACGGTTAAAAAGAGGTGTCAATCATCAAAATCGACCGACGGGGGCCAGAGATAGGGCAAATCCACTCAAATAAACCTCTCTAAGAAGGTCAAATGTCACTTGTTTTGCATTTGCAAGTTATAGTCATTTGTTCTGGGAATGTCATTTTAGAGCCCGAGACCTGGAAAACAGGCTTGGGGCTTAACAGGTTTCAAAGGGCCCCGATTAGGCTTTCTTTGGTTTTCCCTTTCATGTAATGTGTTATCTATGTAAATGCTGAAATCCCATAGTTCACCCCAGAGGAAGTGTATCTCTGTTTACAGCTGTAACAGAGTGACATCACTATGTAGCACTGATGCTTCTACTCAGTAGAAGCATCAGTGCTACATAGTGATGTCACTCTGTCAACATATAACGTAACTCAAAGCTGTTGACCACACACTGGGCTCTGGTTTCAGACAGAGGTGCTGCAGCACAGCCAGTATGAGAAAAATAAAGAGCTTTTTGAACATTAAAGCATGGAAACATGTCACAGTAGAGACACAGAACACAAATATGAAACCTGAAAATGACCATAATATTTCCCCCTTATAGAAAATATGAACCTGACAATTGAGCATAACAGAGCCCCTTCAGGAGCCCCTACAGACAGAAGCTTGTATTTGAGTCTCAGCTGCAGACTGTCAGCTGTTGCTGAAATAAAGAGATGACTTTGAATAACTTGCTCTGACACAAACTTGAGGAATCATTTATATAACCAGTGGCTCTGTGACAGTGTTGATTTTGATTCTGCTCAAATATTCACAGCCTGTTTGATATTATGGTGTGATGATGAGGTATGGATCTAATCAGTGAGTGTGTGGAGCCTCGAAAAATGCCGCTGAAAAAAAACTGCGCCATCTGACAGCAGCTCCTCTTTGTGCCAGAGTGCTGTCGACAGACTCGTCATAAGTGGCGCATAATGCTAATTAACACGCCAATTAGACATCTGCTGTGTTTCCAAGGATGTCTTGAGAATAATGTGTTTACAATTAAGAGGAGGGCTCAAATGAGCAGAGAGGCCATACATCATCCCCTTAATGGCCAACGTTCAACGGCTCGTCCCATGCGCCGTGATTGTTTTGTAAGTGGAGGCCCGGGGAGCTTGTCATATCTGATTAGGTGGAGGGCAATGCAGGGGCCAAATGATCTGGATGGAGCAGCAAGCACCAGGAGCGACACGTTACCACTGGGTGTCACCACTGATCACATCATATCATCGCTCCCCTTCACCCCTGACAACTCAATCAATGGCCTAATTGACTGGGACTGGGTCTGCTGTCACAACAGGATCCAACACTCAGAGAATGGATCCAGCTCCTGTCTGATTCTAGGATTTAAAAATGGTTCACATTCCTGCCCACTGCAAGAACTCTATATCAGAATACCTTTATTGGTCCCACAGAGGCAAGGTCTCCTGGCTTCCTTTATTTAATTTATTTCTTGTTTTGTTCGCTCCTCATTGTCTGTTTTGTTTTCTCTGTCCACCATGTACAGCGACCTTGGGTCCCGTGAAAGGCGCTTTACAAATGCCATTTATTATTATTATTAAGGCAAGGCACGTTTATTAATATAGCACATTTCAATACAAGGCAATTCAAAGTGCTTTACAAAAATGAAAGACATTAATAGCATTAAGAAACATATTGTGAAATGACATTTAAAAACACTCATTTAAAAAGGGGGGCAATTTACATTGTCACAAAGAGCCAAAGGCAGCTTAATGTTACCTTAGCAGCATGCATACAAAATTAATATTAAAGATTAAAACAAATTATAATGTAAAAAAGTTACACAATTTACAAAAAACAACAAATCACCACTGGCTGGCAGAGAACTATCTGCTCCATAGCTTCTCAACTGCACATTTTACATTTCTATTCAATCTCATATTTAATATTCCATTCCTCACATGTATATACTATCCTGCTATATATTTTGTTACTGTACATTTGTAATTCAACATGTATATGTTCTACTTTTTTAATGCTATTTTATTTCTATTGAGATGTTGACATTTTGGAATGCTTATTTCTAGTCTTTTAATTGTTAAATGCCATGTCCTTTATATATATATTTTATTGAATACAAAATATACAATTACAGAATAAGAAAGGGACAGAAACATAATGCTCACTTTCAGTTTTCTATTTTAAACATCCCCCAATGCCTTGTCTTTTTATGCTGCTACAACGCAAACATTTCCCAAATTGGGATCAATAAAGTGCTTCTTATCTTATCTTATAGCTCAGAGGCAAAGTGTGGTTTGAAAGGAAACTCTTCTTTCTGCTACTAGTTTAACCACAAGATGGCGGAGTTGGACCATACAAAAAAGTAAAGCTCTTTAGTTTCCTGCTGTGTGTTTTTCTGCCTTTGTTTATCTCACATCATAACGTCTTTAGTGTTCTCCATCAATCTGTGCCGACTGTTGATGGTAATTTAGAGCCTGTGGGCGTAGATCAATAGTTATATATGATGACAACATGCCGGAAGAAAAGCAGGTGAGGGTTTTTCTGCAGTTTACTCTTGTGGAGTAATCTCATTAAAAATCACCTGGATTAAATAACAGCTGCTGACCTGAAACTACACGAGTAAAGTTATTTTATTCAACTTTAATTTCCAAGTACACGGTTCACATGTTACAGATCTAGGGGTAATCTTAGACCTAATCTTTCCTCAGGCAGTATGAGAAAAATAAAGACTTTTTTGAACATTAAAGCATCTAAACATGTCACAGTAGAGGAACAAAGTACAAATATGAACCTGAAAATTAGGAGAATATGGACCCATTTAGGAGGCATGTTATCATTGTTCATGTATTATTGTATTGTGATCAAAATCTTTCTGTTTTATTTTTGTCACTATCTAACTTTCATCTTTTTTCATTGTTGTGTTTTTCTGCATCTCATGCTGTTCTGTTAAGCACTTGGGCCTTGCATGAAAGGTGCTATACAAATAAAGCTACTATTATTATTATAGTTGTACTCCAATGTCGATGAGAAGCCCTCAAAATATTCAAGCTGGCCAACTCAAGAGCAACATGTCTTCACGTCGACTAATAGCCCTTTCAAAACGGTTACCAAAGTCCAAGGTAATCCTGAACAACATGAAACGTGATCAAGTGAACACACACACACACACACACACACACACACACACACTTATACTTATACTTATACTTCCTGGATGAGTGTTTGTCAAAAGTAGACCCTAGATCTGTAAGGTAATGGCTTGACGGTTGCTGGTATATTGCATGGACAATATGATTCTCGTTGCAGATTAAGCGTAAGTGAGTGTGCTTCCAGCTCCCCTGCTGTGCGTTCCAGAACGAACCTGAATATCCACTGGTTGGCTTTAACGAACACACATTGTTTGACTAATTGAGCCAGTTGTCTGCATCGCCTTGAAGCTTGATGGGAGTCTGCCAAAGAAAAGTCCCCATCTCTCAGGAATCTCTTTCAAGAATGGCCAAACCCAAACAGAGACACAAAGGAGCATGCAGGCACGCACACAACTGAAGTTATTTTGTATGATTATGATGATTTCTTATAAATCAATTATTGTATTGAAATGTGCAAGGCAATTTATTTACACAAGACAATTCAAAGTCCTTTACAAAAAGGAAAGACAAGTAGAGCAATAAGAAATAATGCAGAGGAAGAAACTGACATTTAAAAACAGTAATTAAAAAGCAAAGATAATAAGATCAACATAAAACATGAATAACACAGGTATAAAATACATGAATAAAAGTTACAGTGCAGTGTGAGGTATCCATCCATCCATCAACCATCTTCTCCCGCTTATCCGTGGTCGGGTCGCAGGGGTAGCAGTTCCAGCAGAGAGCCACAAACTTTCCTTTCCCTGGCGACATCAACCAGCTCTGACTGGGGGATCCCAAGGCGCTCCCAGGCCAGCGAAGAGATATAATCCCTCCACCTGGTCCTAGGTCTACCCCTTGGTCTCTTCCCAGCTCGAGGCGCCCAGGTGGCATAACTGGGTGCCCGAACCACCTCAACTGGCTCCTTTCGACGCGAAGGAGGAGCGGTTCAACTCCGAGTCCCTCCCGGATGACCGAACTTCTCACCTTATCCCTAAGGGAGACACCAGCCACCCTGCGGAGAAAACCCATCTCGGCCGCTTGTATCCGCGTGAGTATAGTGAGTGTGAGGTAATTAGTTCAATTAAAAGCAGCGGCAGAAAGAAAAGTCTAGTGGAGTGGAGTGGAGTGGAGGGGGTCGTAACACCCCCCCCCCTTAAAAAATAGGTTCCCCCTTGGAACACCGTCCAAACCTATGATGTTATATTGTTATATTATCATTCTCTTTATATTATATTATATGTATTTATTTATTAGTTGAAATGTACTGTGTATTCCATAAGAATCTGAATCTCTAAAGTAACTGGTTACCAAAATCATCAAATAAATGTAGTGCAGTAAAAAGTACAATATCCAAAATGTAGTGGAGTATAAAGTAGGATACAATAAAAAAGTAATACAAAAAGTACCTCAGAATTGTATTTGAGTAAAGTTCATCTTACCACTGACATTTCAAAGATGTCTAACATTAAACAGTGAGAAGGATACTAGTGCAAACATTGGGAGGGAAAAACTAATGAAATGAAAACCCCCCACAAAGCACAATAGGGCCTCTTTAACCGCTACGTGACAAAATAAGCTAATAAAAATAAAAATATAAAGCATAAAAAACTCAATAAACGGACTAAGACGGATACTAAGGAGTGAAAGAGTGATTTCTTGCTCTCTGCTGTAACGGGCTGCCTTCCTGTTTCCACGGCAGCACGAAGTGGTAGAGGTGCATAACAGCAGAGCCGCCTGCTTTCACATTCATAGAAATCCTAGCCATTAATTCCCAAGTATGGAGGTGGGTTCCAAGGCTGATGAAATATATGAGAGGTGCAGAAGCAATTTCTATCTTTAAGCCAAAAGACACCCCTCCTCCCTCTTCTTCATTCTGTCTCGGCTGCTTTGGGTGCTGGTGATGTAGAGAGAGTGAGTTTTTTTGGGTTTGTTTTTTCCTGCCTGTAAGTCCCCTGCATCTCAATCAGACTGTGAAAACATCAGTCTGCTGAGAGAGAAGAGGAGAGAGAGAGCCGAGAGAGGAGAGAGAGAGAGAGAGAGGATGAGGAGAGAGAGAGAGAGAGAGAGAGAGAGAAGGAGGAGAGAGAGTGTGTGTGTGAGAGAGAGAGAGAGAGAGAGAGACTGGTTTGGCTGGTGATGTAAAAGAAAAAAACTGCAATTCATGACTGCTGCATACACACAAAGCCAAGCTATTATCATTCTGGAGATATATTTGTCTCAACCCTAAATCTCCTTACAGTACATCGCTAAAAAGTGGTGTCATACAAGCGTTGGCACGTCGGAAGCGAGAACATAAATGATTCACTGGCAGTGCACTGGGTTGCGTCGGTTGGCACAGTAGGGCTGTAGCGACGCGTCTTCAAAATATCGTCGACGACATATTTCCGCGTCGAGCGTCGCACCATAGACTGTATGACGCCCACACACACGTGGTCACCCAAAGCAACAAGCAGTTCGCAATCGCACTTCTAACACAATGGAGACTGAAACGGCTACCAACTCCTCCTCACAGGATTGCGCACGAAGCCCTCAAACGAAAACATCTCGCTCCAGGTCTTCAAAAGCATGGGAATATTTTAAAGTTAGTCCAAAACGCAAAGATATTTATATATTTATATCTCACTGAGACTGCTGCTTGACCGGAAGCAGCAGCTAGCTGTGGTGGCAACCATTAGCAGCTAGCATTTGCTCTCCGATTTTTACATTAAAATGGAATTATGGATTATAAATTCAATAATTTTTGTATACATAGACGTTCAAAATATATGGATTAACCGATTCAGCCGCGTTTTTTCTCATTTTAATGCCATTGAACACGTATTTTGATCAGATTGACAGCTACGGCGGTGAGACGATCTCCCTAGAAGCTCTGTGAAGGTACGTGTTGTGATGACTGTATTTGCTTCCCCTGTCGCGAGTCCGGATCACTCAGTGATGACACTATGTACCTACATAATCTGTGGAGTCTCAGCTTTAATCGGATATCTTGTATGTGCAGCTACGATAAGTAATAAGGGTACTTTTATCTTGAGATCTGTGCCAATGTCCGTTAGCATTTTTCGCTCAGGGGTCATTTAGATGCTTCTTATGAGACTTGTGTTTTGTTTTGGTAAACATGGTTTGTATCGTCAGTTAGCTGAGATTATTTCCGTTAATCTGGTATAACACATTAATAGGTTCTTAAATATTAAGATCCCCTGAGACACAGTATCGTGAAAAAAAAAATGTTTACATTACGTTTTTTTTACATTACGTTTTTTATGAATTGAACAACAGAAAAATAATCGTTCCATTAGTCGACTAATCGATCAAATAATCGCCCGATTAATCGTTTTCAAAATAATCGTTTCCCCCCAGCACTATGGCACAGCTCACAGCCCTTGTAAGGATACTGACATCTTCAACAGGATTGTAACATCCCATGGTGATTCTCCCACCCCCGCTCCTGAATCCAGACAACCATCCTCACCAGAGCCTGAAATAAGACTGAGGCTCACACATACTGCACTCCAGCTCCTCTCAACATCTCATTATGCTCCTCGCTGCTTTTTCACCGCTTCTTATGAGCCTCAGGAAATAATCACGCAGCGGACTTCAGTGCATAACAACCACCACCAACCACTTGTGAATTAAATGTCACAGCAGAAACCACCTTTATTTTGCCTCCCCTCAGATTGAAGTTCCACCCTGCCCCCCTCTTCTTTTCCTCCTTCTGCATCTTCATTATCTGTCGCTGTTGGGAGACCTTTAGCTTCAGTTATGCAGGAATCAGCTGTGGCACATGTTCCTTGTTGCCTCCGTGAAGATCAGAAACCACCAAATTCCCCATTTGGATAAAAGAGTTGAAAGCAATGCTAACAGCCTGTCAATATCTCACGTCCGCCTCTAACACTGAAACGGCAAAACTCTCAAACTGTGAGCTTAAGCGCTGAGTAATGTTGTTGGTGTGACAGAGTGTATTTCAGAGGAACAGCTTCACTCCCCACTGGATGCCTTCTTTTGCACTGTAAACCAGGGGAATCATTTCTACCGAAGCCTAGGGAGTTCACGTTAGCCTACCTGGATCTCTCATTAGGAGCTTGGCTGAGCACTCAATATTTTGTTTGAATGCTTCCCAAATGGAAACACACATTTGGAGCCGTGCCAAGCTGTCAGCCGTGTGCATGATTTGCAGGGTGAACGATTGCTGGCTCCTCAGATAGAGCGGTCCCAGGGCCTAGCTGTCAGTGGAACAAACTTTGCGTCCAAATGAGTAAAGCACTAATCACTCGGAGCAGCTTGTACTCATTCACTCATTCAAATGTGACACAAAAACAACAGCTGAACATGAGGGTGTTTGCGTTTAATGTCTGTCTTCATGCTTCAACATTCTATAGAAAAGGTTTCCTGTTTACAACTGAGGATGCACGTGCAGCCGAGGAATAAGAAAAACATCCATGCCACTATATATCATGCTAGCTTATAATGGATATTTTAGATATGTTTAGGTCAATGTGTGTGGAACTTATCCTGGGGTTTCCAAACATTTGAGGTTTATTTTCTCGGAAAAGTGAAAAGCTTGATGATATAATGCAAATATCCATCTACAGCTGGAGCTGGGATTACTTTACAGGGTTAATAATATATACTTGCCACCATTACCTCCCCAGTTGTTCACTTAAATTAACACAAATATTTTCAAATTCCTTGAAATGTTTTAATAAATATGCAATGAAGACTGTTTAATTTTGCCGTGAAAACAGCCAGGTAGTTTTTTTTGCTAGCTTGCGCCACTTAGCACAGCTGTAATTTAGTTGGTTGTGCGTCGAAAGGTCAGAAGTAAATCAGGTCAAAGTAAAAATAATTGTAACTTTGATCCTGAACGAGACCCCAAAATGATACAGCCCGGCTCTAGGCTTCCTGACATGTTGTGTTTTAATGTGAGGCTTTATCTAATATCAAGTGTGGGGGAAACTTCTGAAGCAATTGAAAACCGGACTCAGAAGCCCCTTTCACAGCAACGCGGTTCCCGTTCTAGCTCCGTGCTAGAGCTTTTGTGGTTCGGAACCGGTTTTTCTTTTCAGCCCCCGTTTTGTTCACACCGCCCAGAGCCCGACTGGTGCTGCCGCGGCTGCGTCATGACGTCACCGTTTACGTCGCTGATTTTCTCCCCAACGGCGTCGGGTCCATGATCGTGTTGCTTTTAATCACACGAAGCCAGATTACATTAAATAACTACTTCTCAACCCTTGTACTTTTCTCCAGAGTGCCGTGGTTCATTGTTTATTAATGTGTTTCAGCGGCATTTACCGACCACTGCAGCGCTGCCCGCTGTTTGGCATCACAACGCTGTTATGAAATTTTCTCTGGCATAAAATGGGTGATGTTAGCATAGCAACCGAAGCTAAACTGACTATCTTGACTACTTGTTTCTATCCTATTGTGGCATAAGCCGTTTTCTACAGGCACATTTTACCGGCTTATTTTTCACTATGATTCTACTTGTGATAGTCGGACATGAGTCATGACAACCTGTGCAGCCCATGTATTGATTTCATCCGATAGCTATATTACAAAACAAAATGTCTGCCTGCTCTCCACATTGATCAATGACAGCGAACGGATGGTCAAAGTAAGGTACAAATAAACAGAATCACACTAAGCCTGGTTAGTGTTGCCTGACTTTATAAAGTGTGTGGTTGCGTTCTAGTCACTTTGGTCAGCGCTACTGCTTATTACAACTTGAATTTGCCCTACTCGCCATAAACTGTTATTGCTCAGGTTGATACCGCCCCTGCCTCCGACGTAAGCGTGACGTATGCGGTTCTTGCTTCTAGACCGACAATTTGTTGGTGCTTAAAAAGCATCTTCGGACCTTGGAGGCGGCTCCGCTGCGGTGTGAACAGGAAAGAACTGTGCTTTTCAGGCTCTAGCTCCGAACCGACCCTGGAACCGCGTTGGTGTGAAAGGGGTATGAGAGACACAAGGAGAGCTGGAGCTTTGATTGCAAACACTGACGGTTTATTTGGAGCTTCGGCCGGAGAATTCACAAGACATGCCACGGGCCACGATCTGAACACACGGTAGAGATGCTAAATCAATTCTGAAGAACCCTTCTGTAGTTCGATGTTTTAACTAGTTCGGAGTGTAATAATCAACATTCTTCAATAGATAGACTAAACAGCTGAGGACACTGAATCACATTTGTTGTCGCTTATGGCTCGGGTCATCTACACCCCAAGAAGGATGTGTTCCAGGTGTCCCACAACAATAACTATCTCTGACCGACAGTTGCCCGGTCACAAACTGGTAACAACAACAACTTGCTAGGGCAGCCCCTCCTTAATGGAGATAACGGCTGCTCAAGGTTGGAGCATCTGTGTCAGAAACAAAACAAAACATTTTTATTTTGGTAAAAAGTCTGCTTGTATTCCTTATTCTTTCACCTCGGCTCCACTTCCTCTCCCTCCCCACTGTCCAACCACAGTTATTAAGAGCATGGATTAAGTGGATAGCACATCCCACACAGTTTGGTCCTATTAATAATTAAGCAGGGAGAATATAATACAGTACACACTTCAAACATGCAGTTCAGTGAGTAGGTCAAGAATGATTACACACTGCTGGCTGACAGGCAGCGAGAAACCATTTGTTCAGCGGTAATTAGCCTAAATGATAAAGTAATGCACCTCCATTAAAGGCAGGGAAGACAGGAGAATTCAACTGCAGATTAGCCTCAACAACACAGGCAGAAGTGCAGATTGAGGACGTTATCTCCAAGAAACAACACTGATTCAAATGTCTTCTGATCTGATAAAGAGGCTGCACTCAAAACGTGCGGCAGACAGTCATGTTTAATGTATTTATCATGGTGTCTAAATTGTGTCAAAAAGCAGCGAGCAGGCCCTGAGGGCGAGCTGCGACAGATATCAGAGGCTAAGCTTCTGACCTCAAGGTGAAGCTGCTTTAAAGCCTCTCAAGGCTCCTGGGTTCATCAATAATTGACCGCACCGCCGGTCATGTTCACCGCGCTCATTGTGTACCTCACACACACTCAGCATGTAGACACACACACACACGTAGTGTCTCCAGGTCTCCCTTGAAAAAGAGATCATTGATCTCAATGGGATTTTACCTGGATAAATAAAGGTTTTGAATTTAATTTAATTGTAGTGAATTAAGGATATAAAACAATCCTCATTATCTTGTATTTTCCATTGAACTGCAGACAATAACAAAGAGGTAATTATAGCTATGTCAATGCGGTTCCCAATGAAGGTGATTTCCTGTCAAATATCCCAGGTGCATTGGATTGTCCAAAATTAGTGCTTCCTTTTCTATTTGGCTCTTGGCTAGAAGAAAAAAAGCAGCGTCTGTAGGCTAAGCAGAAAAAAAACGGACAGACCAGCTTGGGATAAAAGAGTTAAAGTTCTCCAACAGAAATGTACTGTTCCACTTTATGAGCACCGAGGCTGCCGCTCAATACATCCTTTATCATTGTGCTTTTTATTGAGAGACCTGATCTTAGCCAATAATGAGGGGGGCAGTGTTAAAAAGCTATCTGACTTCATCAAAAAAACCTGTTTTGATCATGTCAGTGTGACGGCGCTCACTGGTTTGCTGAGTAATCGTGGGGTTTCTTCCCCGTTGAGTCAAACAGCTTGTGTCTGAGCTGCGGTGGGTTTGTGGTTTGACACGGTGTCTGACTTAGCCATCCTCATCGGCTTTATCGTAATCACGCCAATAGAAATATGGCAGAGAGCTCTTTTAGTCAGATGTCTGGCCATAAACACATCGTCTTCGCCAAGCATTGCCACAGCACTGTTGGCAGAGAGTGATGCATTCCCTCAATGTCAAATTGATTGATAGGCACCAAATAAGTGGTTCACTCCATGGTCTACTGTTGTAGAGGTGAAATAAAGACTGCTGGGGTTTATGTATCATAGTATGCTTTTATGTTTAACCTGTGTCCTGCTCTCATATCAGTGTTCATAGCAAAACAAATAATATTGCAAATATTATTTAAGCATAGTTTGTAGAGTTTGAGACAGCCTTGTTGCTCTTACAGATCCACAATATGAAAAAGGCCCTATTATTCCTTTTGAGTTTTCCCTTTCCTGTAGTTTGTGTGCAAATGGTCTGAAAAGGATCAAATCCAAAAGTTCCCTTCAGAGGGAGTTTCTCTCCCACACACTCCCCTCCTGCCTGAAACGCCTCCATTGGACTCATTATGGAATATAGTGACATCACTATGTGTAACTTGCGCTTCTATTGGCTAACGCTCCAACAGTGTACGTGACAGGTTAAGGGGCGGGACATCTCTAAGCGATTGATCAATCACAACAGAGCTGACCAGCTAACCAATCAGAGCAGACTGGGCTCTGGTTTCAGACAGAGGGTGAAAAGAGGTGAAGAAATAAAGACCTTTTTGAACATTAAAGCATGGAAACAGGTAAAAGTAGAGGAACTAAATACAAATACAGTATGAACCTGACAAGTAGCATAACATGTACTTATTAACTGATCACCAAATTAGTATCAGAGACCCTGATCCTTTTTTGCAATACCCATTTAACAGCCATAAAATAAACAAGTAGTAAAAGCTGTCCTTAACAGCTTCTGTGTGAAACTTTCCACCACCTTATTTTAATCCAATGCTCTCACCAAGAGTCTTTAGGTGGAAGAATACAGGAAAGATACAGCTTACACAAAATGTTTATTTTTTACCTTTTTATTTTTGGTAAAATGTTTGCTTGTGTTCCTTATTCTTTCTCCTCGGCTCAGTTTGGTCCTATTCATAATTAGGCAAGGCAAGGCAAGTTTATGTATATAGCACTTTTCAACACAAGGCAATTCAAAGTGCTTTACAAAAAACGAAAGACATTAAGAAAATGGCATTTAAAATCAGTCATTAAAAAGAAAAGCTAATAAAATAAACATTAAAAGAAAAAGTACATGGATAAAAGTTACAGTGCAGTCTAAGATATGAATAGTTCAATTAAAAGCAGCGACAAAAAGAAAAGTCTTCAGCCTGGATTTAAAAGTAGTCAGAGTTGCAGCGGACCTGCAGGTTTCTGGGAGTTTGTTCCAGATATTTGGAGCATAATAACTGAACGCTGCTTTACCATGTTTAGTTCTGACTCTGGGGACAGAAAGCTGACCAGTCCCTGAAGACCTGAGAGATCTGGATGGTTCATAATTTAGCAGGAGGTCAGAAATGTATTTTGGGCCTAAACCATTCAAAGCTTTATAAACCAGCAGCAGTATTTTGAAATCTATTCTTTGACACACAGGAAGCCAGTGTAAAGACTTCAGAACAGGAGTGATGTGATCCACTTTCTTAGTGTTAGTGAGGACTCGAGCAGCGGCGTTCTGAATCAGCTGCAGCTTTCTAATGGATTTTTTAGCAAGACCTGTGAAGACACCATTGCAGTTAGGGCTGTGCAATTAATCGTATTTTAATCGCGATTACGATTATGGCTTGCGACGATTAGGAAAACAGCATAATTGACAAAATACGATTATTTTGCTGGGTGCGCTTTCGCCCCTCCCTAAAAGCCACTCGGCCACGTGGGAGTGACATGTGTTGTGAGTGTTCAGCGCAAGCGAAGATGTCAGAACAAGAGCAGCAACTAGTTAAAAAGAAGGGTCGCGGGGAGATTCCCAGTCGATCGCGAGATGTGTCTAAAAATAGAACAACAATATTCTGTTTTATCGTTAATGTCCTGTAACATAATGTTCCCGTGCCAGAATAATGCACTTGAACGCATCAAAGCTTTGTGATTGGCCGGCCTCACCCCATGTGTCGGGGCGTGGCTGGTGAGCAGTGCACTAGTTCGCTGACTTTGTCCGTGTCAACAGCATGGATGGTCAACAGGAGTGACAGTCCGCACACACAAGACCGCAATTATGGCAGAAGCAAAAAAGCCCAAAATATATAATTTTCACTCCGAGTGGGAGGATCATTATTTTTGTATCTATTCCAATTCAAAGTCCATCTGTCTCATCTGCAATGCGAGCGTGGCTTTATCGAAGAAGGGTAATTTAGGAGCGGCATTTCAAAACAGTGCACAAACGCTACGAGACGGAATTCCCTCAATTCTGCCCTACGCTCCAAAAGGGGAGGGGCCTGAGAGCACAGCTAAATGCACAGCAGTCCATTTTCACCAGGCCCAACAACAAGAGCAAGGCTGCTCCATAGCATCTTATCGGGTCAGTCACGTTCTTGTGAAACACATGAAGTCTTTCGAAGACGGCGAAGTTGTGAAAGAAGCTTTCCTGGAGGCTGCGACAGTAAAAAATAACAGCAGCATTTCAACATGTTTTTGATATAATAAAAACTCAATTTAGATACCGTTATTAATCTGCTGTAAGTTTTAGTTTGTTTGAATTTATTCATGATAATTATTGTACAAAATGGTATAAGAATGCAAACATTAAGTTCTGTTCTGTTTAAATTGATTATAGTCTATCAGTTCAGAAACTAGTGTTGCTTGCATCCTATTTTAAAGGCATTTCTTTTTATACTCTAATAAAATGCAACAAAAAATGGGTTTGATTCTATTAATGTTGTCTTTTTTATTGCACTGTTGCTGCAGCAGATTACTGTGTAGCTTCAGATCTGAGTTGTCTTATTAGTAAGCCTAATTTATACTTTTGTAGAAACACTATTTTTATATAATGGCAAAGAAAGGGTTCTTCAGAGTCTTTTCTTTTTTTCCTGTGTCATATGTGGCAGCACTGCCACAAGTTCCTCTTCAGAGAGGGTCTTCAGTACAGGTGGCAATATTGTCACCTGCCTGCGCTCATCTCTGAAACCAGACCATGTAAACAGGCTGGTATTTCTTGCAAAAAATCTTTAAGAGATGACATGAGCAGCCCTACCAGCATTTGCCATGGTGGCCTAAACATTTTTATTTGGTCTTAAATTGTAGTTCAACATTTATTTCCTGTTACTTCTGGACCATGACGGTGGGCCAGCCTTCAACGTTTAACTGAGTGGAATATGATGAATATGTTTTACCAAAATGTTGGCTATATGTTAAGGAGTTTTCAGTAGGTTGTGACAGTGCACTGCAACATATTGGATTTCATTTATTTTGGTCTAATTTATTTTTATTTATCATATTAATATATGTTTAGTATGGTTTTGGAAGTGCGCGCCAACACATTTATTGATCTTGTTTATTGGTAAAATATTATTTGTTTTAAAGTTCAATAAATGGTCAATGAATAATCGTCAAAATAATCGTGATATCAATTATTGACCAAATAATCGTGATTATGATTTTTGCCATAATCGCACAGCCCTAATTGCAGTAGTCCAGTCTACTGAAGATAAAAGCATGGACAAGTTTTTCCAAATCCTGCTGTGACATTAGTCTTTTAATCCTAGATATGTTCTTTAGGTGATAGTAGGCTGATTTAGTAACTGTTTTAATGTGACTGTTGAAACTCAGGTCAGAGTCCATGACTACACCTAGATTTCTGGCTTTATCTGTTGTTTTGAACATTGCAGACTGAAGCTCAGCGCTAACTTTTATACATTCTGCCTTGGCTCCAAAAACCATTACCTCAGTTTTATCTCTTTATCAAAGGGGCTTTATTGGCATGACCACATCTTAAACATAGTAGGCAAAGCATTCCGCACAAGGCGTTATAACGGAACAAAACAAAAATCAACACTAAACATAAATGTCAACAATACATGTGGCACAACAGCATAACACAAAACATACTGTATATATATAGACATTTTTATTCATTGGGATAAACCCCTTGAGATGCACCATCTCGTTTTCAAGGGGGTCCCGACAATAGCAACAACTTATAAACATACATAAACAAAAAGACAAAATGCAAAACATGACACACAAGACAAACCACATACAGTCTGTTAAGTAAAATGCAAGCAATGCATACAATCATTACAATTTGAGAGACAGTCGAGCAAATCAGTTTCATCAATATCAGTTTCATTAATAACAAGTACAGACCAGTTGAAAGTGAGATGATAATGCATGTTTGAACATACCCAATGATGCGAGAGATCTAATAGCAGCAGGTAAAGTATTCCAGTCAGTTGGGGCTTTGAAAATGAACGCTCTTCTGCCAATCAATTTTTTTGCAGAGGGGACAGAGAAATAAATCTGAACAGAATGTCTAACTTCATGATTTGGCGAGTAGGGTACAAAATACTGCTTTAAATAAGGGGGATAGTTAAGATAAATGCATTTAAATATCAGCTGAAGCCAATGTGTGTGTCCTCTTACATTTAAAGAAGGCCATTTAAGTTGGTTATACATTGTGCAGTGATGTGTACGAAAAGGACAACCAAGAACAAATCTGCATAGTCTGTTGTAGGCTATGTTGAGTGGAGCAAGATCTGATTTATGTGCATTTTGGTAGACAACATCACAATAGTCCATAATTGGAAGAATAAGTTGAGAAGCAATTCTCTTTCGGACACTGAGCGTAAAACAATTGCGAGAGCGGTGTAAAACACAGATTCCGTAATTGACTTTTTGTATTACATGCTTTATATGTAGTTTAAATGAAAGTTCAGAGTCTAGCCATACACAAAGATATTTAAAGCTATCAACTTTATGCAGAGAAGTGCCATCCTTACATGTTATTACTACATTAGGTTTGGATTTGAGCTTCTGCCTGGTACCAAAGACCATGGTATAAGATGTTGTTTTGTTAAGCAGTAGTTTATTGTGTGATAGCCAGTCCTGTAAGATATTAAAATCCGATTGAAGAGAGATCTGAATTTGTGAAAAGTCAGATTTGGATGTATATATGACAGTGTCATCAGCATAAATGTGAGTTCAACAATTAATGAGACAAGAAGATAAATCATTTATGTAAATAGAGAACAGAAGTGGGCCCAGAGTTGATCCTTGGGGTACACCCTTTTGTTGGATCAACAGGTCAGACTGTTTTCCATTAACAACCACACATTGCTTTCTACTGTGAAGGTACGAGTTAAACCATAACACTGTATTATTAGAAAGGCCAATGCCGTGAAGTTTATCCAAGAGCAGATATCGATCAACGAAATCAAAGGCTTTTGTCAAGTCAATACAAATTTAGCCTGTCACCATCATCTGCAGCAGAGTACAAGTCATTCGTAAATGTAAGTAGGGCAGTTGTTGTGGAGTGATTAGGCCTGAAACCAGATTGAACCGGAGATAAAATATTATAAGTATTGAGATAATGTGACAGTTGATTATAAATTATTTTCTCCAAAACTTTGGAAATAGAGCAGATTATAGAGATTGGTCTATAATTATTTGTATCAAGTAAATCACCACCTTTATGCAGTGGAATGATGCGTGCACATTTCCAAATAGTCGGCAACTCACAGGTGGATAAAGACAAGTTGAACAAATCAGCAAGTGGGTACATGAGAATATGGGACGCCAATTTTATGAACCTGTTTTCTATACCATCGAGTCCTGCACTGCCATCCACTTTTAATTCAGTGATGGCATTATGAACTTCGTGTGGTAGAATCTTCTTAAAAGAAAAAGAACTGTTGCAGTATGAGTTACTATTAGAAATACCAGTCGTCAAATAGGAGTCAGATAGTAGTGTAGAACATACATTAGCGAAATGCTGATTAAATATTTGGGCAATGGATAATGGGTCATGAATTATTGTATCAGCAGTTCTTATTTTATTAATAGAATGTTTACCTGATTTATTTAAAATAGATTTAATTTTATTCCAAAATTGCTTGGGATTCTTAAAGTCCGATGTGAGAGATTCTTTATAGTAGTTGGATTTAGCATTTCGGGTTTTGGTTTTACTCAGATTTCGAAGATGCCTGTATACTTCCCAATCGGCTATAGTTCTTGAATGACGATATATCGACCATGCTTTATCCCTTTCCCTAAAGAGACTGATGAGTTCAGAATTGATCCAAGGGAGATGTTGACCTTTGACCTTAACCGTTCTCACAGGTGCATGTTTGTTCATGACATCAGTGAGCTCTTTATGCAGAAAATCCCAAGCATCTTGTACAAAAGGTATTAGTTGAAATCTGTCCCAATTAAGGGCAACAACATCATTAATAAATAAATCAACATTCAATTTTTTATATCGTCTGATTTTGACTAGTTTTGGAGGTAGTTTAATTAATTAGATTTTCCATAATGCAATAAACAATTGAATGATCGCTGAAGCAATCCGACATGACACCAGCTTTTAAGATTCTGTCAGGGTGTGACACCAGAATCCAGTCAAGCAGAGATTGGGTTCTCAGAGTGATACGAGTTGGCTCATTAATTAGCTGTTTAACATTTAGACTACTGAAAAGTTTTTTCTCTCTATCAGATGATTTATCAAACCAATTTTTGTTGAAATCATCAAGCAAGATTATTTCATTTCCGCAGGAAATGGAGTTGATAGTGTCGATGATGTGGTTAAAAGACTCTGCAGGTGAAGAAGGTGGCCTATAGATGCTACCAATAGTTAAGCATTTATTTTCATGAAAAATAATTTTAAGAAAAATGCATTCAAAATGTAGAGGCTCTATAGAAGTAGCAATTAGCTCAGTCACAAGGTCAGAGGAGACATAAATAGCCACACCTCCACCCCTGCTGCATCGATCAGATCTGTAAAGCAAATCATTTGTGATTTGTAGTTCACTATCGGAAATGTTACTATTAAGCCAAGTTTCAGAGAGTGTTATGATTTTAGGTTTATGTAGAACAACCCATATCCGAAGTAAATCAATTTTGGGCAATAGACTCCTGATATTCAAATGAATGATTTGTATACCCTTTAATTCATCCAGTCTGGAAATAATAGCAAATAATGTTCCTGTCACTTGTTACGCATAAATGTGATTCATGATTGTAAAGATTGCTAGATTCAACCATTAATGTAAAACAGACATACAAAACATTCAAACTCAAAAAGAAAAAGACAGAAAAACACAAAACAACCAGTAAGAAGGCCCAGCAGCCCTGAGGCCTGTACTACGAAGCAGGATTTTCGCTTAGCCGGCTAACTTCAGGGAAAACTCGGGGTTTCCGGTCTTACAACGCTGGTTCTCTTTTTAGCAGGCTAGATCTCCATGGTAAGTTATGCTGAGCGGCTAACCTGCCCCGGAGCAGGTTAGGTTGCAGGCTAAGAGCTCAACTCAGTGAAAGCACTGCCTGCTGACCAATCAGAGCTCAGTGTGCGGAGTTTAAAGCGATCAAGTCATATTACAGGAGAAAGGAAATACAGAAAAGCTGCCGTCGCAGGAAAGACGGCCGGCAAAAATCACCGACTGTGTGAACGTGAACATTAATAGAATATCACCTCCGATCTTCACAGCAATCTGACTATTATAACATTAGCGTTAAGAAAGCTTAATTAAATATCTGCCACAACATAAGTAACCGGATAAAAGTACATAACAGTACAGTCCGCGGCATATCACATCATAATCATATATTTCCTTATCTGAGTCAGCTGAGCCGTATCGGCCCGTGCAACACTTACAGTGTCACATACTGTATGCAGAAGTATTATTTTAAGCAACACATTAAGTTGACGAAACACTCGAGTCAAATGTAATTAAAGTCAGATCGTGTTTTAGACGGGGCAGTGATATCATAAACCTGTTAATGTACGCATTCAAACACTTTTTATTTTGCCAGCTGTATTCACCTTGCAGGTGCAGCTCTGTGGCTTTGATCCTGGATAAAGGGTTTAAGTCATGGATGTTTAAAGTTTAACTTCTTCATATGTCTAAGGGTGTGTTCACACCTAATAGTCCGCTCTCTGGTGCGCACCAGACCACAGTTTGTTACATTGTTTCATTTTTCAGAAGGTTCGGTTTGCGTTCACACTGGCAAAAACTCAAAGGGACTATAAACTTTAAACACAAGTCATGTGCACGGAAATGCTGTTCAACCATTGGTCAGACATGAAGCGGGTAAAAACCACATGTAAACACGGAAAATCGCGGCAATTTCCACCGGAGCCGCCAACATGGAGCATCCGCAGATTGTTTTCATGCTGCTGTTCATATGGAGAGCATATCAACAGAATGTAGCGGGCGACGCATATCAATACATACTGAGACAACGTGCGTTAAAAAACGTTATAACCCATGCCTATAATGACAGACGTTCAGCAGTCAGGAGTTGTATAGTTTATAGTTATAGCTCATCCCCCAAGTCAAAAGGACAGATAACAAGGCATGTACACCGGCAGCATAAATAAGTTTACAGTGAACGTACCATTGTTATCAGAGTCCTCGGTATCCGCGGAGTAACTGCGACTAGTATCCGCCTTAGCAGCCCCGGCATCGGCAGTGGAGCTCAGGCTCCCCTCATCAGGCGACTTATCCACCTCTTCCTCCGCATAGGACTCGACCACATCTACGGGGCTCACTATGGGTCTTGTGTTCAAGATACTGTCGAGATCCTCATACCAAATAAATGTCTCTTTGATACTTGGGGAGCTGCCGCTCTTCTGCAGCGCGTCGCGCACTTTTATGTATTGTTGTCGTAGTTTCTTCACCTTTATACGACACTGTTCAACACTCCGGTTAAATCCTAGTTGCTTCAGTCTGTCGCTAAAGATTTTTGAACACCTCCGCGTTTTTATGAACCTTCTCCAGCAGTTGAGAAATGTTCTCCTCTGCCCGGATATCCAGAAGGCATCTCTGTTCCTCATAGCTCCACGTTTGTCCCCTGCCGCTCATTTTCCCACCATTTGCAATCCTCTCCTCCACAACAAGAAATGACGCGCAAATACTACGCTATGTCTTGGTGCGGATTGCGTTCACACCAGCAATTAACCACTCCAGAGTTCGCAAGAAAGCTTTCCGAGACCACCTATTTTAGCGGACCAGAGTCCGGTTGTTTAGTTCACTTAAGAGGTCTCGGACTGCGTTCACACCGACCCAAATGAACCGCACCAAGCGGCCAAACGCACCAGGGTTCGATTCAACCGGACTATACAAGGCAGGTGTGAACGCACCCTAATATTATAGTTGACTTTTCATTCAGGAAGTATGACGCTGCGCTGTCAGTACGCTTGTCCATGTTTGTGATTGGTCGAATGCTCCAAATACCACCCCTTTCATGTGAACGTGCACCTAACTAGATAGGACACGGCTGGCTTGAGGGATCCACTTGATAACCCGCGTCGTAGTACAGTTTAGCGAGAGCGCGTATGTTTTGGATTAGGCCAACCGGCTAACTCAAACATATCCACACTGTAAAATATTACCATGATTTCACAATATTTAGCTGTAATATTTTATAATAAATTACTGTTTTACCACTTTACAGTCTTTACCTGTGATGTTGACAATATAATACTGTAATTTTGAATTTCACAGTGAAATCAATGCAGGCACAGTTAATTACTGTGAATGTACAGGATCAATTATTACCAGGATTTCACAACATGTTACTGTACTATTTCACAGTAAAATACTGTATTCAGACCATCCTCTGTGATAACACAACAAATTAAGTGATTTTCTTGCTTGGCTTTAAATGTATTTCTTTGGTGCAAGTGTTACTTAAATTGAAAGGGGCACCGCTGCATGTGCCTTAAAATAAACTATGCAACATATACATCTATGTAAAATTGAAATTGTTGTCTTGGCTTAGTGTTTTCAGGTGCTTCCTGAGCATTAATCCTGAGACGGGCTCGAAAGCCAAAAAGAGGCATGGCAATTTAAACCCCCATGTCAACACATTCTTCAGAAAAATGGTTAACTTCGAGTGGATGTCTGTGTAGACATGTGTTAAGTGCTCCCCTCCTTGTTTTATTTTCTGTCTCCCTGCTGCGCAGGTGCACCTGGTCTGCCCCTGGCTCCGCCTCTGCTCAGGTGCACCTGGTCTGCCCCTGGCTCCGCCTCTGCCCAGGTGTTTCAAATTCCACTCAGCCGTGTGTATATATAAAGAGAAGCTGGAGGAGAAGGATGTCTCGCCTCCTAACGCCGGGAGACACTCTCCTTAGAATACCTCTTTGCCATTTTGAGCTGTAGGCCATATTTTTGCAGATGTGTTTATGTTTAGCCTGGAGGACCTGTTAGTCCAGTTTTCGCGGCTTTATTTTGTTTCCCATAGGGTTTATAATTTATTTCTGGTTAGGGGGGGAAGCTCTGGGTCCTACGGCCCGTGGTGTGGCTGGCTCGGGTTCCCTCCTTCTGTTTGTTCCTTTTGGCCAGTCCTCCAGATCTCTTTTTGTTTCCCGTTTCGCTTGTGTGAGCAAACGGCTGATTATCAATAAATGCTCATCAAGTACCGGTTATTGCGTGTATTCTTTCATGTTGCGGGTCTCAGTACGAGCCACTACCGCGGAGTAGAGGTTGGGGCCGTAACAACATTTCCAAGACACTGTGAAATGTACTTTGCACTTCAATGGAGTAATACAAAGTTAAAATGGGCATTTTCTTAGTTTTTCTTTGTTGATTGAGCTGATTGAATTGTGTAGTTATGGTAAAATCCCAGTCAACTACTCAGATTTACAATATAATATCGTATTATTTACATTTTTATATTTACAGTAAATTACTGGCTAATGTGTTGCATTACTTCTACAGTAATAGTGTGCAAATACAGGTAATTACTGTAATTTATGTACAGCAAGGTACCATAATACCACAGCTCTGTACTGCTATATCACAGTAATTCCATGGGCATGGCAACTGTAAAGTCACAGTATTTAGTTGTACTTTTATTCTAATTTACTGTAAAATATCTACAGTAAATTACTGTGAAATATTTACAGTAAATTACTGTGAAATCCATGCAACTAGTAGCCATAATTTACTGTAATTTTACAGCCAAACATTTTACAGTGTGGTAACTATTTGCTGTGGTTTCATTGTGTGAACAATACTATTCACATCACAGTAATTTGAACCACTTTGTAGGAGCCACAATGCTGTGGTAGCCTGTGTTTATAGTTATATTATCACCACACACACTTGTAATGTGTTGTTTAGGTAATTGTCACATGGGTTTATATAAGTATTAAACGGTGCAGCTTTAATGTTAGTCACACATTTGTTTTTAAGAGTTGTGTGATATAGCAGTTTCTAATTGTATTGCATTGTTTTTCTAGTTTTAAATTAATTCAATCATTTTAAATGTATGTTCTTGTTTTGATAGTGTTGTTCTGTTTGTAATAAGTATTTTATTATGTGTGCTTTCCTTCAGATATGTCAACATGAAAGTCTACATCAATGCTTCAGGACCTGCCTTTGTCAGCGTGGTTCCAAAAAAAGAAGGTAAAGTTTGATTTTCACCTCTGCAGTAGGTCGCACTGAGATCGCACACCGCTCCAAAAGAAGAATTTATGAAAATGCAATTTGTGATATTGTTGCAGCAAAGTCTGTGCGGTTAACCGGGCCAAAGTTATCAGAAATGGTTTTTTTTTCAATGATTGAATTTTATAAAAATGTATTTGTTGGTACTAAAACGAATACCAACAAATATTCAGAAATAAAATAAAAACTGAGTTTGGTTCCATTCATAATATTTGTAATACCTCAAACTGCATTTAGGTTCATACTAGGTTCGATCTACACTTCTACGAACTACACTAAAATTGTCTGGTTTCAGACAGAGGGTGAAAAGAGGTGCTGCAGCACAGGCAGTATGAGACTAGAGGCACTACATACTGATATACACCTGAATATGTTCCTCTAATAAAACCGTTTTCCTTTAACTTCCTCTCAGATCAACCAGAGGCGAAGAGCCTCATTGTGATACCCGGACCCAGCGGCCATTACTACAAGGGTGTCTGGAAGGCACAAGGCAGCCCCACAGTTCGCCAGTTTGACAACCCTGCCACCACCAGAGAGTGTCTGAAGGCCAAGAAACTCCACCTTTACGGGGACTCCACTATCAGGCAGTGGTTTGAATTCTTCAGCGAGAAAATACCAGGTAGTCAGTGATCCACATCCTGGCAACAGTTGCGGCTACATTTAATAATAATAAAGCTTTATTTATATAGCACTTTTCATACAACACATGCAGCTCAAAGTGCTTTACAAAATGACACATCATCACAAGTTAAAAACAAACAAGAACTTTAAAAGGTACATGCAGCAAAATATAACATTTTATCAGGTTAAGAGACACAAGGAGGTAAAATGTATGATAATACAAATTAAATTCTCTCTGACAGATAAGACACAAAACAACTGAGTCGATGCAACAATATAACATATAAAACCCCATAAAACAAAGTGAACAACAGAAATACAAATACAAAACAATTATAAAATAAATTAAACAATATAAAGGTAGGTAAATAATAAAGACTAAAAGAACATTTAAAATGGGGGGCTGCTAATCTAAAAAGATGTGTCTTGAATTATTCACATATATTTTCTGTCCGTTTACTTTTAGGTCTGTTCAACCTTCACGTGGATGTGAAAGTTGGCCCCCAGATGGCCGTGGACCATGCGGACAATATCCTGATGACGTGGCGCTGCCACGGCCCCCCTCTCAAATTCACCACGGTCCCGGTCAGCGAGCTGCGCTACATCGCCAACGAACTCGATGACTTGATTGGAGGCGCATACACTGTTGTGGTTATTAGCATCTGGTCACACTTCGACTTGTTACCAATAGAGCTTTACATCCGGAGGCTGATGAGCATCCGCAGTGCGATGCAGCGGCTGCTGGACCGCGCCCCGAACACCGTGGTCATCATACGGAGCGGACACCCCAGAGATATGACCCTTTATGTGTTGCAATTAAACAGCGACTGGTACTCCATGCAGATTGATCGTGTGCTCAGATCCGTGTTCAAAGGACTGAATGTTCACTGGGTCGATGCCTGGGAGATGGTTCTTGCCCATGACTTGGGTCACAACATCCACCCGCTAACTCCCATTATTAAGAATATGGTGGACGTTCTGTTGACCCACGTATGCCCCATAAAGGGTTGATCGATTTCTGTTCATTTATACAAATTATGAACACAATGATTCAATGATTTGTTAGACTATTCTAATTCAATCAGTGGATTAAACACATGAAACCTCAGTGATAATAATACATTTCATTTATATAGCACACTTCATCTCAAGGTGCTTCACAATGCTATAAGGACAAAATAATAAAACAAATTTAAAAAAAAGTTATAGTAATACAAAATACTTTTAATATTCTCCCAACATCACCTCCATTTAAACGTTTCGGGCTAACCTTGCAAAATTGCGAAGTGGGAAAATGTTACATGACAATGAGCTCATAGGATATTTATTGAACTGGTGAATACTTCATTTGAAGTAAGACATGGATATATGTTTTAACGAACGGATCCACATAGTTTTTATGATGCTACATTAACAATGTTAAATTATTTTAACTTTTGAATGAAGCATCCCAGAGAAATCATCCAAAGCTGTAAATTACAATTAAGATACATGGGATAGTGGGTTTTCTACCTTATTTTCTTATACTGTATAGGACTGCTTTAAGGTTGAAGTTAATGTGAATCACAGTAAAACATTTAATCGGGTGGTGTGTTTTTCTTTTTGATAAGGAAGGACTAACCGGCTTGGGCAAAACAAATTGAATAAATATGCATTGATACATAAATGCAAAGTATAAAATGTTAGTACACATTGTATATGTTCTTTTCTTTAATGGGGTTTCTGCTGTTGTAATATTTTACATTTCCCTGTTACGGGACAAATAAAGGATTCTGAAAAAATACTGAAGTAAAGTACTTTGTAACTTCCTACCAATGAGAGCAAAGTGGAAGTGCATTAAAATGAAGCAGAGGGAAATGGAGTAGCCCACTCCCTCTGTAAATGTGCTTTTAAAACACTAGACTTGCATAATGTGTATAGATCATGGCGACAGAGGAGAGCAGCCATTGGCCGGAGCTTTCTGACGGCTCATTGGCTGCTCTCCAGCCTCTGGAGGATGAGAGTCTGTCAGGAGAATGGCTCCCTCATGTGTCCTCTGCTGTGGAGTAGGGAGTGTGTGTGTGTGTGTGTGTGTGTGTGTGTGTGTGTGTGTGTGTGTGTGTGTGTGTGTGTGTGTGTGTGTGTGTGTGTGTGTGTGTGTGTGTGTGTGTGTGTGTGTGTGTGTGTGGTGTGTGTGTGTGTGTGTGTGTGTGTGTGTGTGTGTGTGTGTGTGTGTGTGTGTGTGTGTGTGTGTGTGTGTGTGTGTGTGTGTGTGTGTGTGTGTGTGTGTGTGTGTTGCTCAGTGGAGTCCTCTGCTGTGGACACACACTCCTCATCTCAAGGTTCAAGATTCAAGGCTTTTATTGTCATGTGTGCATAGCTACAGTGTAGTTATGACAATGAACACCTTAGGTCACAGGCTCGTCCAACAGTGCAACACAATACAACAGATAAGATAGCACAAGTACAATAACATAGAATATAATAGTAACAGAATATGATAGAAACTGTGCAGAATAGTCTAATTGGAATATTGATATGATATATGTGAGTTGCAAACAGATGGATGTTATGTATGTTTATTTCATCTGGATCAATAGTCTGCTGCTGTCTCAGATCCACACACACGTCCTGTTGTCTGACGCTGTGTAACGCTGCAGTCACATTGTGTGTTCTTTTGTTTTTCTCTAGTGAGTGATGTTACACTTATTGTATTTTGTTGTTGTACTTTTTTGTGAGATGGGAATGCCATCTCCCCTATTGTTGGTATGTCCTTGTTTGTGTCTCCGGGCTTTGTTAAATAAGAAAAATGAAATAAAAAAGCATGCGTTCACATGATACAAGATTTTCTGGTTCATAGAAGGTTTTACCGCGTACTGTTGTAATTAAACTTTAAGCATAGGAGAAAGAAGTACTCAGATTATATTCTTAAGTATAAGTTGCAATACAACAGTATACAAATACTCAATCACAAGATTGTACTTGAGTAAACGTAAAAAAGTTTAGCCTTAAAAAATACCAAAAGTAGAAGTATTCAATATGAAAAATGATTATTTAAAGCACCAGATATTTCTAATTATTGTATTAAATGTATCTATGCCTTTTACACCATGTGTTCACTACTTGGTAAAGGTTGGGTTTAGTTAAATTACTTCATAGACTACTGGCTCAGCTCAACCTAATAATATATTATAATGTTTGTCTGTTTATTTTTCTATTTATAAACTAAATCTGCAAAGAAAATAACAACTAAATATGTAAAAAAAAGTACAACATTTGCCTACAAACTGTAGTGGAGTAAAAGTATAAAGTATTATAATGTAAAAATACTTAAGTAAAGTTAAAACCCCACATGTTTTACTGAAGTAATTGAGTAAATGTACTTAGTTACATTACATCAATGGCTTTAAGCTGAACATCTGCAGTGACATGAGTCTGTAAATACACATGTGGATGAATAAAGGACACAAAGCAACCCAGAAAAATAGATAACTTTAACAATTTTATTTGTGAAAAACTACAAGCAAAATTCATAAATAGACGTTTCTATTTGAAGCGGAGGAAACTGATCAGGTTAGCCTATAAGCGCAAAGTCGTGCACATGCCAGAAACATGTATTATTTTAACATTATAAGCTAGACAAGGAGCCGTGATCCTCTGGAAATGCTGCGTACATTTCCACACCAGGAACATCATGTGACCATTTCACAAGGGGAAACAATGACACATCAGCTATAAGTTAAACACAAAATGCAATAAACAAAGAATGGATTATCGTACTGTCCCTAACACTTTTTTTTAATACTTTTTTTCTCTTTTTGAAACCGAGCAATAACTTTAAAAAGCATTGTACAAGACACTGTAATAGGAAGAAATGAGTTTGTATAATACACTTCATTGGAAATTCACGGTTAAGGTTATACAGTCAGTAAACAAGCCTTCTTTATATTGGTCTCTGACAAACAAAGCTAAAAAATGTAACCATCTTTACACAGTAAATTAAGGTTACTGGTCGCACACAAGAACAGAACTGCTTGCGCGGAAACAGGAAACAAAAGACTTGAGCTCCAATGCCATCATTCATAGTGTGTTGCACCTTTTGAAAATCCTATACAAGCAATAGTTCATATATTCAGCAAATGGCCATATGTCAATCATTTAACAATGAGTCCTTTCTGTCGGAGTCCTCAGTCAAGTTGCAGATAAGGCAGGTGAAAACGTGGCTTTTTAGGCCCATTTCTAATAGATTGCATTACAAAGCATGGTTTCTTTCTATTTCCTCAGTTAAAAGTGGATTTGTTTTCCCCCTCGAGTTGTATTCACATTGCTTCTCCTCACTTGGAACACTTTATTCCTTATTTGTATGCAATCAAGTACATAATGACATTATCTTAAGAGCAGAAGATCCTCATGGACTCATCCCTCTTGGACTTTGCTCACATGATTATCCTCCCTACGTGTGAAACTGAAAAGCTCACCTCACAACCCCTCACATCCTATAGTGGGATGTTTTTGGGGACTTGTTGACCCCCACCTCACCTGGTTTTAGTTGCTTTGTGAGTCTGTGGCAGTGAAGACGGGGGGTTACTAAGGTCAAAGGATTCAACCCGGAGCTTTTCTCAGCATTTCTCTTGCTTCAAAAATTAGGGCAACATCCACCTACCGGGTGTTTTTGGACTCACAGCATTGATCATTAGCTAAGGGACAAATGGACAATAAGAACACCATTAACATGGATTATATTAGTCTTTATTTGAACTGTTATTCATCTCACACATTAGATAATTGCATTTCAAATTGTTATTTATCTGTCTATGTATCATGTCATTATGAAATTCCTTTGGTCCTTCAATAAATAAAACTAGGATATCATATACACATTTATTCTTTATACAATTTAATACACTTTAAAAGGAAATTATGTTGGTCTAAGTATCAGCTAGGGGAATTTAAAACCCTTAAATAAGCCTTGCTGTACTTAAAAGAAAAATTGAAAGAGCATTTATGTTTTATAAACTACTGCAATATTTGTTTGCCTTCAATGACAGGAGTCTTAAATTAATTTAAATTAAAACAACAAAAAAGGGGAATTGTCAATATTTTGCAAATTGATCACGTCTTTGCACTTTGTTTTCTCGGATATTTCAGGTTGAGAGAGTGGAGATTTAAAAAGGGGGAAAAGGCGGAGGATCACAACCAAAAATAAAAAGTAAAGTGTGATTCACAACAGCTCGACACAACACTTTAAAGTTCGGAACGGTTTTACCAACAGGAACCGCGTGGCACCATCCTTCAGTCACAACAGAAGAATAACTCTCTAACTTGGAGCCAGGAAAACCCAATATCCATGAAAGGAATACGGAAAAATAGCAAACAGCTTTTAGTGTTTTACACAACAGCCTACACTGTACAGTTAAGGACATAAGATACTGTATAAGAGAACTGCTATAGCATACTAAATCATAGACAATCTAGCTGAACAAGTCTGACCCTCAGATGAACAGACGGAGGTCGGAGTGAGACAGTGTTATTGAGAGAAAAGTGATCATCAGTCACATTGAGTGAATGGGCGTTTCCAGATCTGCAAAACCGCGTCACAGTGTATGTAGCACCAGTGTGTGTGTGTGTGTGTGTGTGTGTGGTGTCATATCATCTTCATAAAAACACTGAAGGAATGATCGATCGTCAGGGCTACACAGCAAAGCTTGAACATAAAGGAGGAGAATACCAAAGCATACAGGTGCGATAGAGCGGTGCAGGGAGGACATATTTACCCGGAAGTAAGCTGCGCATGGGTTCCCTCGACTCAGAGCCAATGGGATCTCTCCATAGGATTTTGGAAAATAGCTGGAAATAAGGTCTGTGGTTGACACACATTTAACTTGTACAATTTAGAATAACGTAACATTTTGCTTCTGGCGATTAGATTTACGCTAACGTTATTCTAAATTGTACAAGTTAAATGTGTGTCAACCACAGACCTTATTTCCAGCTATTTTCCAAAATCCTATGGAGAGATCCCATTGGCTCTGAGACGAGGGAACCGGTAGTGGTGAAATGCTAACTCACTTCCTGGTTATAGGACTCGTCACTGCACCACTCTATAGGGAGTAAGGGTAATAATAATAGTTATTGAAATGATGTTGGGGTTATTGTGCCCAGCGGAGATTATCTTCTTTACAAAAACAAAACAAAACATGGCCTCACATCCACGTACAAATATAAAACAAAACAAGTGTCTCGATGCTACCGCGAGGGGAGTTTGGGGATGGGAGGGGGGGAAGGGGTTATTCCTTGTAGCCCGAGTTCGCCCCCAAAAGAGCATTTAGTTTCCCTCTCATCCATCCTCTTAGCATCGGGGACTGGGGATGGAATGGAGGCAGGGGGCAGCGATGGGGAAAAAGGGGGAAATCTCTCCATCCATAGTGTCCAGAAATGTGGGAGAAATATGGGGTTTGGTTGGAACAGGGGTGAGGACGGGAGGAGGGGGAAAAAGGGGGCCATGGGGGAGGGGGGGCTCTCAGAAGGACTCGTCGTGCCCCACAGAGAGCTCCCCTTTGGGCGTGGAGGCCCGCGACGAGCCCTTGTCCATGCTCTCGGAGCCGGAGCTTTGGTGCTGCTGTTCGGAGCCCACGCTGGACGTGATGGTGGACGAGGACGTGGAGGAGGAGCGGGTCTTCTCCTTAAAGTCTGTTATGATCACCGTCACGTTGCCCACGGTGATGGCCAGCTGCTGCGCGGTGCTCCGGTCGATGTTCTTCAGTCTGGGCCTGAGGGGCGCACACGGAAAATAAGAGCATTAACAAACAAGAAAACAGCAACCACAATATGTATCAGTCTATGTATCTGTGTTATTGTGTTGCGCTGTTGGAGGAGGAGGAGGAGGAGGAGGAGGAGGAGGAGGAGGAGGAGGAGGAGGAGGAGGAGGAGGAGGAGGGGCATGGGACATAAGGTTTTCATTGGCATATCTACACTGTAGCTATGTACACCTTGAAACTAGGGCTGCTCGATTATGGCAAATATCATAATCTCGATTATGGCAAAAATCATAATCTCGATTATTTGGGTCAATAATTGATATCACGATTATTAAAAATGATTTCAATTCATAATCGTTGCAAGCCAAAATCATAATTGCGATTCAAATACGATTAATTGAGCAGCCCTACTTGAAACTTGTATCTATCCAACAAATTAAAGTCAACTTTATTGTCAATCTTTCAGTTTTTGGATACAGACAGAGATCGAAATACCGTTTCCCACAATCCCGAACACAAACATTTATAAAAATATGTATATCCTAAATATACACAATCAACAGACACATGCACACATTAAGATTAAAACCAGAACAAACAGCAACCACAATATGTATCTCGCCAACAATAAGAGAGGGGGGGGGACACAGTGCTGTGGGGGCGGTTGCACTAAATTGCTCAATTCACGGGGTGACACATGATCCGTCAGAACCAGTGTGTTTAAAGTGACGGCCCGTCTACACTACAGGCATCGAAAAATGCTTTCAACGCTTCGCCCATTCATTTGAACGGGGTGACGTAGAAGATTTTTAAACTTCGCCGAACTGCATTGTGGGGAGCATGGCATGGCTTTACAAGCATCACGAGCATCTATCGGCATCAAAAGTTGAACAATGTTCAACTTTTGAGACTAGATGCTTGGCATCAGCCAATCAAATCCCGTGTATGCAAATCTGCCAGTACAAGCGCTAGCCAATCAAACCGCGTGTATGCTGGGAGAGACTACGCAGGTCTTTTCCTCATATTCAAAAAAATGGAGGGAAAATTAATTATAGCGGTAGTGAATCACCCGGTGCTGTATGATCAGTCTCTGTTCATCTACCGGGATACAAACCGGAGGAGCGAGGCATGGAGGGAGGTGGCAGAGACAGTGGGTGAAACTGGTAGGTTTTCGCCTGTTTGGGGATTTTATATCCAGTTTACTTCGTTTTAACATTGCTATTGCTTTGTATGCCGGGGGCGGGCGGGAGATTCCTGATTGGTTGTTGGTCGCGAGAAATCGCCAAGCCTCAGACACGCCCAGCTTCAAGATTTGTTGATGCCTGTAGTGTAGACGGGCCGTGAGAGTGGGTGTTTACGGACCGTCCACACAGCGGCGTGCGTTGACGCTTGGCGGTGGGCGTGTCTGAAGCTTGGGGAGTCAATGCGACCAACAACCAATCACATGAATCTCCCGCCCCCGACATAGCAAAAAAGGAAAAACCCTGGGCTGCAGTCGAATAGTCCATTTAGCTTAGGAACCTTCCTAACGGAGTGAAATGACCCGGAAGTCCCTCAGTGGCAGCCATGATAAGTGCTGTTCGAATTCTCTAGAATGATAGGAAAGGAGGTTTCAAACTTCCTTTATAACCTCCTTTAGCTTAGGAACCACTGGACCTCCCTAACCGAAAGGAGAGGAGAAAATGCTGCCCCACAATGCCTTGCAGCCGCAGCATTTGACATCACACAACAGTCGGCCGTTCACGGAAACAACCGATTATGACGGAGAAATGATATCATGAAAGTTACGGTGCTTATTAAGCATTTTAAAACGTATGTGGTAAGTTGCCAAAGTGCTTTGTTTTGAACGTTCATCAGTATTATAATCAAAAAGAGAAATATGAACGTTAGTTTTTACTGAAATGATCAAATAAAGTCAACATCTCACTGTCTTTACTGAGCTGTGTGGGGTTGTTCAACTTTTAAAAGATGTTTGAATGGTGATCCACACAGTGATAGATGTTAAAGACTAACGTTTATAATTTATACATTTCTATTGATTTTAAGGTATTTTCATAGTTCATACAATCATACGTATTGGGATCATTTGTATTAATGTGGACCGGAGGGAGAGGGTGACGAGCATAAGTTTCACTTTCATTTAAATTCCAATTTTGGTCATGAAGAATATGTTTCTCTGTTGTCCACGTTCATAAAGCAAAGCAACAGCATCAGAGCACGGTGCAGAGTCTCTAGATGAGTTTACAGTAGTCCCTCGTTCTTATTGAACATCCATGTCGTAGTCCGCTGTATAGAAAACTGTAGTTTCCATGGTTACCCCACAGCAGCAGACGCACAAAATGACGTCCGCTGGCGTATCATAAACACGTCGGATAGTGAAAGTGCAGTCGGATTCTCTAAAGTACCGCAGTCTCTTCTCCTAAATCCTTTTGAATTCTCCTATCCACTATCCCTTAACCCCGTGACGTTTCACTCAGAGGTCAAGGAATAGGAGATAGGGTTAGCACTTAGGAGCTGATTTTTAAACTATCCGAACGCAACCCCGGTTTTGTAGCAAGGGTAGCTTTAGTGCAGGGGTGGGGAACCTTTTTCCTCTCAAGGGCCATTTCAATGTTTTCAACATCCTCCGAGGGCCGTACAAATTATTGACCTCTGCTGAAAAATACTAAAATCACAGCCCACTCATTTCACCTTTCTTTCATGCTGTGCAAAGAAAAAGCAACCTCTTAATCCAGAGCACGTGCACGGTTGTGGCATGACCACCAAAACAGAAAGATATGGACACAAGATGTGTGTAAATGTATTTAGACTCCTATCCATGTGAACATGATTTAAGTGGGGGGGGACCTAACCCCCTCTAGGGGGGTCCGGGGGGCATGCTCCACCGGGAAGATTTTTTTTTTTAAATGTTGAAGTTGAAAGCATCAATCTGGTGCACTTTGAGAGCAACATTAAGAGATCTATGGATACATCTCTCAACACCCATATGAAACAGAACTGTAAGCAGATTTTCTTTTTCTTTATGGATATTTTACAAATCACTCCCCTTTCGAACTGTATTCTTGTTTATTAATAACAACTTTTTTTTACTGTCATATAGTATTTTATACTTGTTTACTTTATTCTCTTATTTTTTTATAACTATAGGCCTAATGATCATATAAAGATGTGCCTTTACCTCACTGGTTGTAGAAAAAGCTTCTTATATTCGTTAGCATAGCTAGCTAACCAGATGCTAATAACAACAAAGTTATTGACTGTATGATCAGTATGACAGATGAACAGATCGCCACTGGGCTTTCAACTAAAGACACAGCCACGCAAAAACTGCAGCATGGCTCCTTATGGGTACTGCAATTTTTGGAAGTGCCGGAGCGGAGCTGCGTTCTGGTGCTCCCCGTCAGAACTACACCCCTGTCAGACGAGACATATACCACGTGATGACACGTTAGGCTTGTGTTGTGTTCAAGGACCCTGACCTTGGCCAGGAAAAACAGGCACTCACTTGTTTAATTATTTTGCCGTCTAGATTTCTTTAATTTTTTTCTTTTTTGCGTGTGTTTATAAATTACCTCGAGGGCCACACCAAATGGTCTCGAGGGCCACACCAAATGGTCTCGCGGGCCGTATACGGCCCGGGGGCCGGAGGTTCCCCACCCCTGCTTTAGTGTATGCAATGTCTCGCAGGAGGCCATGTAGTGTGCGTCGCTGTTGGGTACATCCGATACTCAGAAAACGTCTGCAAGGGGGGAATACCACGTTCTGGTCCAAGAGCTCCGCCTGGACGATGTACTGTTTCAGCAGTACTTCAGGATGAGCAAAGACGTGTTCGACGAGTTGCTCGGAAAAGTGGGTCCACTGATTTCAAAGGCAGACACCCATATGCGTTTGTCAATCGGACCCGCCGAGCGACTCGCCATCTGCCTACGGTACGTTTTGTGTATTTCTATTTCTTTAACCTGACTCTGTATACAAAGAGAGAGAATGCACGCCATGGATGAATGAAGTCTGTGATTTAGTTCAGATGGATGACATTAATTAAGATAGCTAGGTAAATACAGTATTGCTCCCCTGTGTACATGGCGTGTGTGTGTGTGTGTGGGGTCTGTGTGTGTGTCTGTGGTCTGTGTGTGTTGGGGGGGGTGGTCTGGGGGGGTCTGTGTGTGTGTCTGTGGTCTGTGTGTGTTGGGGGGGGGTGGTATGGGGGGGGTCTGTGTGTGTTGGGGGGGTGGTCTGGGGGGGTCTGTGTGTGTGGGGTGTGTGTCTCTGTGGTCTGTGTGTGGGGGGTCTGTGTGTGTGTGGCTGTGGTCTGTGTGTGTATCTCTGTGGTCTGTGTGGGGTCTGTGTGTGTTGGGGGGGGTGGTCTGGGGGGGTCTGTGTGTGGGGTGTAGGTCTCTGTGGTCTGTGTGTGGGGTCTGTGTGTGTGTGTGTGTGTCTGTGTGTGTGTCTGTGGTCTGTGTGTGTTGGGGGGGTGGTCTGTGTGTGTGGTGTGTGTGTCTCTGTGGTCTGTGTGTGTTGGGGGGTGGTCTGTCTGTGTGTGTGGGGTGTGTGTCTCTGTGGTCTGTGTGTGTGGGGGGTCTGTGTGTCTGTGGTCTGTGTGTGTGTGTGTGGGGGGGGGGGGGGGTCTGTGTGTGTGTCTGTGGTCTGTGTGTGTGTGGGGACATATACTTTTTTTTAATCATGTATATTATTTTTTTCTCAGGTACCTGGCAACCGGTGACTCATACAGGACCATAGCATTCATCGGGTCGGTCATGCAACCGTGGCTGTCATTTGTCAGGGAGGTTGCGGGTGCCATATGGACCGCCCTGGTTGAGGAAACCATGCCGGTACCACAGACTGGAGAGCCATCGCTGCTGGGTTCCAGGAGCGCTGGAACTTTCCGAATTGCGTTGGTGCCATTGATGGGAAGCACGTGGTGATCCAGGCTCCGGCAAATTCTGGGTCCCTGTACTTCAACTACAAGTCCACCCACTCCTTGGTACTGCTGGCTGTCGTGGATGCCCAGTACCTCTTCAGGGTAGTGGATGTCGGAGGCTTTGGAAGGAGCAGCGACAGTGGGAGCCTGCAGAATTCTGCATTTGGAGAGAGCCTCAGAGATGGCAGTCTGCAGCTACCACCTGACACCGTCATCACAGGAGCAGAGCGGCTGGGCCTTCCCCATGTGTTGGTTGGAGATGAGGCTTTTCCGCTGCTGGACAACCTGCTGCGTCCATTCCCTGGACGTCACCTCACACGCGAAAAGAGGATGTTCAACTACCGCCTCAGCCGGGCCAGGTTGGTGGTTGAATGTGCGTTTGGCATCCTCTCATCTCAGTGGAGAATGTTCCGGCATGTCATCACCACCAGCCCGGAGGTAGCAGAGTTGTGTGTGAAGGCCACCTGTGTGTTGCACAACTTCCTCCGCAGGAAGACGATAGGAAGGACATCACGCACACCTATCGCAGAGTCCACGGATGAAGCTCCAGCTACTCCAACCCTGCGTGATGCACCGAGGATGGGCTCCAACAACGCCACACGCAGATCCATCCAACTGCGGGAGACCTTCAGCTCCTATTTCAATGAGGAGGGTGCAGTGCCATGGCAGCAGAATGTGGTGTAGGGTCACCATGGCTCTTTTAAGAGCCTCCAAACCAAAAGCTCTTTTAAGAGCTACCCATATTTTCTTTAAAAAGCAAATATTCCAAATGAGCCATTTTAAAAACAAACATTCCTAATAAACATGTTTCTTAAATTGATATTATGCATTGCTAACAACCTTTTTCCTTCAGCCCTGTTTTTACTGATAAACCACTCGTGATTTCAACAGGTTTTCACATGAACAATTATACAGAAGACAGCACATTATACATCGACATACATGAAGCTTCTGTATCTTCCGTATGTTGTAACTGACAAACTACATGAACAAGTGAAGACACAGTATAGCCATAACATACTTTAAATAACTTTTATTTATAATAATGTATATGTAATATTGTGAGTGAAGTGTGTGCAGTGATGAGTGCAGTGATGAGTGTAAAACATGTAGTGTGGATCAGTATGGCTGTAAATAACAAAAAAAAAGTGATTAATCAGTCTTCCTCCTGCTCTGCTTCAAAAAATGCCTTATGAATGGCAAATTTCAGCCTTATCTTCTTTGCCATGGACATCCTTCGCAATGAAGGCAAGAGGCCCCGGAGAAACAACTCGTCCTCGTCCTCCTCCACCACTGGACGAGGTTGAGGTAGTGGCATGGAGAGAACAGGAGCGATGGCTGACAGCAACCCTTTCTCAAAGGCGGACATCTCCCTTCCCCTTCTCCTTTTTCCCCTTCTCCTTCTTCCCCTTCTCCTCTCCTGTCTGCCATGCCTCCTCTCCTCTCCTGTCTTCCCTGCCTCCTCTCCTGTCTGCCCTGCCTCCTCTCCTGTCTGCCCTGCCTCAGCTTGCTGGCTGAGTCTCACCAAGGCTTTCATCTAGCTGGCGTCTCACGGTCAATGAGAAATGGAGTTAAAAAACCCATCACTGCCGTGAAACGCCAGGGCTTATATCCCCCTGACGACCCTGCCCCGCTTCTTTTTGCCTCCTTCTCCCTAGCTTTCTCCTTCTGGAACCTGTCCCTCAGAGACTTCCACCTTGTCCTGCACAATTCCTCTAATGAAATGAAATAATAAAGTTAATTTGTTGAACTACTTGAAGAATTGACTAAATGATTCCTACATTAATGAAAAGCAAATCCCTTTATCACTGACATTTGCATAAAAGGTTTTACATTCACACTTTATATGATGAACATTTATGACATTAATGTCTATGGTGCTATTTTATGCTACATTCCATGCTGGCTAAATACTGTCTATGCCTGCAAGCTGTCCATTCAATGTTAAAATTAAGTACACTGGATATATCAAATCAAGTTTTATTTATATAGCACATTTATAAACATTTATAAACGATTTTTGGTCGAGCCAAAGTGCTGTACATATAATAAAACTAGCCTACAGTAGAGACACGTTACAGCTAATACAACAGCACAGTTTGTTCAGAATATCATATATAATATAAAATCCCCAAACAGGCGAAAACCTACCAGTTCCACCCACTGTCTCTGCCACCTCCCTCCATGCCTCGCTCCTCCGGTTTGTATCCCGGTAGATGAACAGAGACTGATCATACAGCACCGGGTGATTCACTACCGCTATAATGAATTTCTCCTCCATTTTTTTGAATATGAGGAAAAGACCTGCGTAGTCTCTCCCAGCATACACGCGGTTTGATTGGCTAGCGCTTGTACTGGCAGATTTGCATAAACGGGATTTCATTGGCTGACGCCTCCATCGAGGCGTCAAAAGTTGAACATTGCTCAACTTTTGAAGCGAGCAACGCTCCACGTCGCTTCCCAAAATGCAGTTCGGCTAAAAGTGACGTCACCCCATTCAAAGTGAATGGGCAGAAGCGTTGGAAGCTTCAACGCACGCCGCTGTGTGGACGGGCCGTTAGTGTAAAAGATCATTTGTGAATCATTTGAGCTTTCCCACCAGCCAGGATCTCTCTGAGGACGAGTGCTGCGTTAGAAATGAGAAACCTCGCCGACTGTGAGGGGGGGGATACACACCTGGAGATGTGAGAGTTCATGGTGGTCTTGGTCACTGACTTGCCAGACTGTATGCTGTGTTTTTCACTGGGGGGGCTCTGGTGGTTGTCTGATTTGGGTCTGGAGGAACAAAATAAAAAAAGCATGTCAATGAGGAAGGCACTCTTCATCATGTTAAGGTTAACAAGATCATAAATTACACGTTTCATACACTTATTGACAATAACCATAAAAGTGGGTAATGCAGTTCTATGCGTACATGTTTAAAAAGTGTTAGCAAGTGCTGACGTTAGTGTTTAAAACTGTGTTGAACTGTGATCTACTAGATAGTCTTAATCCTTAAATCGTTTGCTTTGGTCTCCACCATCATATCAAGGGAATTTGCAGTATTTTCTTCACCTCTGTAACGTTCTCGCTGAGGAAACAGATCTCTCACTCATGATGACGTTTTGTACTGAAGTAGAGTTCCTGCGGCTTTTGTCGAGTGTGGGAGAAAAGTTTTGTGAAAGGCTTATTGTGACAGTAATATTAAAGAAACTAAAAGGCGTGTCACAACAAAAGGGTTTGTCTCTATAAAAAAAAAGCTTTTTGAACATATTTGTAAAATGCTGTGTTTTTGTTAATGCAGTTGACTTTAACCACATTGCCTGTTTTCTCCCTATTTATAAGGGACGTAACATTTCCCACACAGATAAACAGACTATACGTTTACTGACCTGGTCTTTTTTGCTGCTGGGCTTCTTCGTGACGGCGGCGATGATTCCCCTCTCTCTGTCGGGTTTGTCTTTGATTGGCTGTTGTTCGGTGTCGCTCTTTTCCTTCTCTGGAGCGTCTCCCTCTGGCCTCCTGATCTCTGGACGCTCCACCTCTGGACGCTCCACCTCTGGACGCTCTACCTCTGGACGCTCCACCTCTGGACGCTCCACCTCTGGACGCTCCACCTCTGGACGAACCTCTCCGAAGGCGCGCTCTCCTTCGCCGTCTGGACGCTCCTTGTCCGAGCGCTCGCTCCTCTCCCCTCCGCTCCTTCTTGGGCGGGGGAGGCATGGGGTATTGCTGAGCCACCTGCTGAGCAACCAGCTGGGAGTTGATCCTGGGTTTCCTGTGGAGGAGATCCAAGGCATAAAGGCGGATTAGTCTCGTAGTGGTAGCGCTCACACTACGGCTGACAAAGAGAGGTGAGTGAACCTAGAGGTTGGTGACGGAGAAAGGGACAGCAGCAGAGGTAGGTCTCAGCAGCCGCTTCCTGATGGAGCAGCTCTGCTTTGACGGTTCATCTCATTAGCTTGCAGCTGTAATCAAATGAATGCATGGGATAACAAGGTGGGACATTTGGCAAACGTCACTTAGGTCCTCTAATCGGATTTCTGCAGGGTTGACCCCATTTGTCACAGACTGAGATTCAGGTGAACATGATGTAGCTGCTCCACTGACTGACCCCAACAGCAACCACAGAGAGACTGCCACACTTTCTCTCATTTTCCAATCAGTCCAAATAAATAGGCCGTATTAGCTTTTTGGGGTTTTCACTTTTCTGTAGTGTGTTATAGGCAGGGGTGCACATAACTTCTTTGCCCTGGTTCTCAAAGGAGCACCTGGAGATGTTGCTTGGTGCTCATCCTTCAAATGAAATAAACTGTAACTTTTGAGGGGGTCTTTATTTGCCAGACACACGGCACAGAACACACATGCAGAGGTGAACACAGAACACACATGCAGAGGTGAACACAAGACAACATTAGCACGACCAGTAATCCTACAAGCTGTCATCACTCCCCTCCTGACTGTTCTCCTCACTGTCTTCCTCTCTGTCAGACATGGTAGCTGATGATGTAGGCCTACTTCTTCCTCTCTGGTTGAGTCTGTGATTAGATGCTTGCATCCACAAGTCAACAGCTGGGTTTGGGTCGAAAGTCTCTGTTGTCATCTTAGACAAGTGGATGTAATCAAATAAGTATGTGAACATAACCAATAACCTACCATAGCCAATAACAAATGAATGTAACTTATTTGATCTGTGTTGTTCATTCATATCTTATTTTACCTTAACATTTATTTATTTATGCATATTTTTTTATCTCTCCAGTTTTAAAGGATATGTTTGGTTACTGTCCTATAGTATACATTGGAATGATTTCAAACCTGTTCATCCCAATAATTATAAAGGAGTGCCTTGGAAATATGTGTTTACATAAATTGTGATCAAACCGTTTGAACTTAGACTAAAGTGAACTATCTAAACACTCAGAGTCCTTTACCTCACTGAGCTGTAGTTATCAGCCTCAGTCTGACTGGAGAGGACTCTCCCTCCACATCATTGTAGAAACATCTTCTTCTTATATCCGCAGCTAGCACCAGATTCTAATAACAACAGCGCCGGAACCGGTGCACCCTCCCTCGCTCCCACGCTCACTCGCATTTTGACTGTGAGCTGCGGGCGCCAGACAAGCCAACATCCCCCATTTTCATCACTTACAGCACCCATCATACAGGGCAAATTAAACATGTAACCGGGATGAAAAGGGTGTTACATTTACTTAATTATGAATGTTGTTACATCAAGGCCGAAAATTAGGATGAGCCCCAACGGTCAAAAATGTTTTTTTCCCTCCCAGAGCTGACAGCGCAGCGCCTCCACATATCTGGCGCCTGAGGCGAACATCTATAACGCCAGCGCTACGGGCCGGCCCTGAGTTCATAATATGCAACTCGCAAATATCTTTCTCTCTCTCTCCTCTCTCTTTTCTCTTCTCTCTTTTCTCTTTTCTCTCTTTTCTCTTCTCTCTATGTCCTCTCTATGTCCTCTCTCTCTCCTCTCTTTTCTCTTCTCCCTTCTCTCTTTTCTCTTCTCCCTTCTCTCTCTCCCTCTCTCTCTCTCAATGTTGGTACGCAAATGCGCCTTTTTTCAAATGACCCGGTGCTCTTTTTTTGGCGGAGGTGCGCATGATCACCTGCGCACCAGTTATGTGCAGCCCTGGTTATAGGTTTCTGTGCATGTTAATGGTCTATAAAGGCTAGTTTCCCTCCCAAAAGGCTGCTGGAAGCTTGAACTGACAACAGACTGTCTAACTACAGAGGGTTTATTTAAAGGCTTGGCCAAGGAAGGAAACAACGTCATAAAAAAAGCAGAACACAGAAAAGTGTCACGCTGTAAGCCACCGTCAGTTTTCCCAAACGCTGCATATTGAACTAACTCTAAGGACATTATCTGCCAGCGAAAGATTGAGATGGACATCACAGCTTGTACTATCTGTCTGGTGGGACCTTGCAGTGACCCGAGGGGAAATCAAGCTTTCTACAGTGTTATCCCCGGGGATTTTCTGAGAAGTTTAAACATTTTAAACTCGAAGCAGCCGCAAAGAAACCGTGTTGGTCACTGCACTTCTTCTGGATACGGCCGCTTCTGTCGCCGTGTGCACTGTTCTCATTGAAATCCATTGAAAAAAGATGCTGTTGCTATGTGGACACGGGCCCTAAGGCCTACTTATGGCAGGTCGTATAAAGCCATCCTTTTCCA
The DNA here is from genome assembly GCF_902827175.1 of Gymnodraco acuticeps. Lineage (NCBI taxonomy): Eukaryota > Metazoa > Chordata > Actinopteri > Perciformes > Bathydraconidae > Gymnodraco > Gymnodraco acuticeps. The sequence continues at coordinate 51,262 of NW_022991867.1, forward strand.
TGGTGTTGTATGGCCACTAAACTGTTGCAAACACACATGCAGCAAGAGCAGCACCTTGCTCCATCGGCTGTGCAGATGCACAGGGCTTGAAATTGTGAGGCCAAACGCTAACCAGTCAGACTGCCCGAGCCAACACACACCTGCCTTCAATGGACACCTGCTGGCAGCATCTGGGAAAAGGCAGAGGATCAGGGGGGAGGGGGGGATGACTAGAGCCTTCCAGAGACCAAACTGCAGCCAGCAGCACGGATAATCACAGGCCAGCGCTGGGCAAGCACGGTGAGGAGGAGTAAACCACAAGTACGCTCATACACACACAAACACGCAGTTGAAAAGCTTAGCATGCAAACAAACAGCCTGGCAGAGGGACTTGGTTGCTGCTCAGGAGGCCGTTGAACAAAGACACACACGCTATACAAGCGAGCTGTGTATACCCAACCCTTCCAAACACAATTCTAGTCTTGGCAGGAAGGGTATTTGGTGAAATCCCAGCAGTGGAGATGAGGTCCCCTTGATTCTCAGGACTGGATATCTGTGGTCGGGATGGGACTTTTGAAAGTTGTAGAAACTCAGAGTGTAAGCACGGAGCCAGATAGACAAGTGCTACTGCTGGAAAATGAAGCGTTGACAGTGAAAACAAATGATTTCTGGCTTAGCTTTCAGAGTGTGATGGAAAACAGAAGCAGCTCAATACGTGTGTCAGGCTGATGACGCTGATTTCTGTGGCTTTCTGTGGAGAGTGGTTTCTCAGACAGCTGCTTAAGTGGTTAGCCTCAGTGTTTCAATTTGGCAACATCATATTGCCAGTCCAGTTACTCTCGTTTCTGCACTTCCACCCTTTCACAATTGACACTGCACTCAGTCTGTTTTAGCACAGTAGAGTCTTTTAACAACCTTTCCTTCCTCCAATGTTTCCATAAAGCTCATTACGTCTCCCTCCCTGCTGTTGTGGCTTATTACAGACAGGGGATGTCGTTTCGTTGAGGAGGGGGTGGGGGCGTGAAGCCAATCAGAAGGCAACCAATCGCGGCGTAATAGAGCATCATGTCATTACGTTCGCACTACACTCCTTCGATACACCAGATGATGTGAAAGCTGAGGAGCCCTGGGCCGTTGATCCAGGATCCATTAGCTGCTCTGGTAGCCTGAGGCCTGGGCTCTTTCCACCTGGGCGCCTCCAATAGAGGGTTCTAGGGGAGTGAAATGTTCTTCCCATCCCATTCTAGCTTCATAATTGCAGAGCCTGTCCCCATCATATTTATCCCAATTTCATTTCAATCTAGGTGAATTACTTCCAGGGTTTGGGCCGCCCAGGTATATTAACGCAAAGCCAAAGTATTTTATTTTTTTCGCGAGCACGACGCCATCTACGATCGATTAACTAGTGGACAATGATCCCTGGCTCTAACGCCTCCTGTACCTGCTCTGCTATCGCGTGAAGGGTCTGCTAACAAGCGACCAACATAAAGGGAGACCTCACGAGAAGACAACACCAGCAATGAACATAAACACAGTTGCTGGTCACTGATGCCAAAAATAATGCAGAACTTGGGTTTATTTCAACATCTTTAGACTAGGGAAGTTGAATACAACAATTCATCCTATGTTTTAAAAATACACATTGTTATAAATAAACCAGCCAGATGAGGAAGTTCATGAGGAAACAAGGATCAGTCTGAGACTCAAACCATAGACTGGTGCTTTCAGGCATGCACTCAATCAAGGATGAC
>NW_022991868.1:2500-24410 GCF_902827175.1 Gymnodraco acuticeps
CCCTGTAATCATGTGCTTTAAATAGGGCTGTCAAGTTAACACGTTAATAACGCGTTCACGCAAAAAAAAATTAACGCCACTAATTATTTTAACGCGATTAACGCATGTGTATTTTTTTTCCTCGGCCGCCCCGTAGTTTCAGAGCGCATCGAGTTTAAAATACCGTCTACAAGCTGATGCTGACAGCCCCGCTTCTGCTGCCCGCTTGTAGCAGACCACACTTCCACGCTCACCGGCAGGCACCGACTGGCCATCTGGAGGACCGGGAGGGTGTGTGTATGTGTGGCCCGAGCGAGAGAGAGACCTTACGTGTATTGTTGTTGTTAGCATCTGATGCTAGCTAGCTGCGCTAACGGATATGGAGCTGTTTAAATGAAAACAGAGGAGCGACATTTCGCCACAACTGTGCCGAGCACTTGACTTTATGCAGGAAGCCAGACAGTGGGACATTGACGAGAAGTCAGCACACTCAGCACGGATAGTGTGCAACATGATCGCAGCGTCCAGGCAGCTCCCGTTCGAGCCTTGAGTTGCGCACGCACGCACGCACGCACGCACGCACGCACGCACGCACGCACGCATTGTTCAAATGATAATAAACATTAGCATAAAGCATATTTGTCCACTCATATGTTGATAAGAGTATTACAAACTTGAAAAATATTCCTCTAAGGTACATTTAGCACAGATAAAAAATGTGCGATTAATCGCGATTAACTATTTTAATCGACTGACAGCCCTAGTTTTAAACCATGCTAGTGAGTAATGCATTTAGTTTAACGGAGAGAGGCCCATCTATTTCTTCACCAGCAGTCGTCGACATTGTGTGGAAGCTGCTAAATAAGGTCATGCCACCTGGGATCATGTAAAGAGGGGACAGAGGAAGCAACATGTGATGACTATAAGGATAGAACATGTCTGCCAGGTACGCTGTTTGAAGGGTATAACACCTGTGAGGTTTTTTGGTCCATTACACTATTGACTGCTTTGCTGCAAGGTAATGTGTCTCTTATAGTGCTGTGCTGCAATATCATATTTAACTTCAACCATCTCTGTGCTTCACTGATTCCTCTTTGTGTTATTCTCTAATGTTGTGAGTGGGACATCAGATGCAGTCCAACGGGCTGTCTCACCCCGCGGCGCCCTGGTCGGGGACGTTCATGAAGCCCATGTCGTGTTGTTTGTGCGTCGGCTGGTCGTGGCGGAGCTGGTTCTGTATGCGGGGCAGGCTGGGCTGCTCCATGGTGGACTGCCTCAGCAGGGAGCGGCGCGAGGAGGAGTCTCTGCCCGAGGGCCCGCCTCCTCTGGGGCGAGAAGCTGAAACGCAAAGAACAGAGAGGAAGTTTAAGGTCCAAGTTTCAAGGCTGGTGGTTTTAGACCTGATGCTGTCCCTGAGTCTGGTGGTTTTAGTCCTGAAACTGTCCCTGAGTCTGGTGGTTTTAGACCTTAAACTTTCCCTGAGTCTGGTGGTTTTAGTCCTGAAACTGTCCCTGAGTCTGGTGGTTTTAGTCCTGAAACTGTCCCTGAGTCTGGTGGTTTTAGTCCTGAAACTGTCTCTGAGTCTAGTGGTTTTAGTCCTGAAACTGTCTCTGAGTCTGCTGGTTTTAGTCCTGAAACTGTCTCTGAGTCTGGTGGTTTTAGTACTGAAACTGTCTCTGAGTCTGGTGGTTTTAGACCTGATGCTGTCTCTGAGTCTGGTGGTTTTAGTCCTGAAACTGTCTCTGAGTCTGGTGGTTTTAGACCTGAAGCTGTCTCTGAGTCTGGTGGTTTTAGACCTGAAACTGTCTCTGAGTCTGGTGGTTTTAGACCTGAAACTGTCTCTGAGTCTGGTGGTTTTAGACCTGAAACTGTCTCTGAGTCTGCTGGTTTTAGTCCTGAAACTGTCTCTGAGTCTGGTGGTTTTAGTCCTGAAACTGTTCCTGAGTCTGGTGGTTTTAGTCCTGAAACTGTCTCTGAGTCTGGTGGTTTTAGTCCTGAAACTGTCCCTGAGTCTGGTGGTTTTAGACCTGAAACTGTCTCTGAGTCTGCTGGTTTTAGTCCTGAAACTGTCCCTGAGTCTGGTGGTTTTAGACCTGAAACTGTCTCTGAGTCTGGTGGTTTTAGTCCTGAAACTGTCCCTGAGTCTGGTGGTTTTAGACCTGATGCTGTCTCTGAGTCTGTTGGTTTTAGACCTGAAACTGTCTCTGAGTCTGGTGGTTTTAGACCTGAAACTGTCCCTGAGTCTGGTGGTTTTAGTCCTGAAACTGTCTCTGAGTCTGGTGGTTTTAGTCCTGAAACTGTCCCTGAGTCTGGTGGTTTTAGTCCTGAAACTGTCTCTGAGTCTGGTGGTTTTAGTCCTGAAACTGTCTCTGAGTCTGGTGGTTTTAGACCTGAAACTGTCCCTGAGTCTGGTGGTTTTAGACCTGAAACTGTCTCTGAGTCTGGTGGTTTTAGTCCTGATGCTGTCTCTGAGTCTGGTGGTTTTAGACCTGAAACTGTCTCTGAGTCTGGTGGTTTTTAGTCCTGAAGCTGTCTCTGAGTCTGGTGGTTTTAGACCTGAAACTGTCCCTGAGTCTGGTGGTTTTAGTCCTGAAACTGTCTCTGAGTCTGGTGGTTTTAGTCCTGATGCTGTCTCTGAGTCTGGTGGTTTTAGACCTGAAACTGTCCCTGAGTCTGGTGGTTTTAGTCCTGAAACTGTTCCTGAGTCTGGTGGTTTTAGACCTGAAACTGTCTCTGAGTCTGCTGGTTTTAGTCCTGAAACTGTCGATGAGTCTGGTGGTTTTAGACCTGAAACTGTTCCTGAGTCTGGTGGTTTTAGACCTGAAACTGTCTCTGAGTCTGGTGGTTTTAGTCCTGAAACTGTTCCTGAGTCTGGTGGTTTTAGACCTTAAACTTTCCCTGAGTCTGGTGGTTTTAGTCCTGAAACTGTCCCTGAGTCTGGTGGTTTTAGTCCTGAAACTGTCCCTGAGTCTGGTGGTTTTAGTCCTGAAACTGTCTCTGAGTCTGGTGGTTTTAGTCCTGAAACTGTCTCTGAGTCTAGTGGTTTTAGTCCTGAAACTGTCTCTGAGTCTGCTGGTTTTAGTCCTGAAACTGTCTCTGAGTCTGGTGGTTTTAGACCTGATGCTGTCTCTGAGTCTGGTGGTTTTAGTCCTGAAACTGTCTCTGAGTCTGGTGGTTTTAGACCTGAAGCTGTCTCTGAGTCTGGTGGTTTTAGACCTGAAACTGTCTCTGAGTCTGGTGGTTTTAGACCTGAAACTGTCTCTGAGTCTGGTGGTTTTAGACCTGAAACTGTCTCTGAGTCTGCTGGTTTTAGTCCTGAAACTGTCTGAGTCTGGTGGTTTTAGTCCTGAAACTGTTCCTGAGTCTGGTGGTTTTAGTCCTGAAACTGTCTCTGAGTCTGGTGGTTTTAGTCCTGAAACTGTCCCTGAGTCTGGTGGTTTTAGACCTGAAACTGTCTCTGAGTCTGCTGGTTTTAGTCCTGAAACTGTCCCTGAGTCTGGTGGTTTAGACCTGAAACTGTCTCTGAGTCTGGTGGTTTTAGTCCTGAAACTGTCCCTGAGTCTGGTGGTTTTAGTCCTGAAACTGTCCCTGAGTCTGGTGGTTTTAGTCCTGAAACAGTTCCTGAGTCTGGTGGTTTTAGACCTGAAACTGTCTCTGAGTCTGGTGGTTTTAGTCCTGAAACTGTGCCTGAGTCTGGTGGTTTTAGTCCTGAAACTGTCTCTGAGTCTGGTGGTTTTAGACCTGATGCTGTCTCTGAGTCTGGTGGTTTTAGTCCTGAAACTGTCTCTGAGTCTGTTGGTTTTAGACCTGAAACTGTCTCTGAGTCTGGTGGTTTTAGACCTGAAACTGTCCCTGAGTCTGGTGGTTTAGTCCTGAAACTGTCTCTGAGTCTGGTGGTTTTAGTCCTGAAACTGTCCCTGAGTCTGGTGGTTTTAGTCCTGAAACTGTCTCTGAGTCTGGTGGTTTTAGTCCTGAAACTGTCTCTGAGTCTGGTGGTTTTAGACCTGAAACTGTCCCTGAGTCTGGTGGTTTTAGACCTGAAACTGTCTCTGAGTCTGGTGGTTTTAGTCCTGATGCTGTCTCTGAGTCTGGTGGTTTTAGACCTGAAACTGTCTCTGAGTCTGGTGGTTTTAGTCCTGAAGCTGTCTCTGAGTCTGGTGGTTTTAGACCTGAAACTGTCCCTGAGTCTGGTGGTTTTAGTCCTGAAACTGTCTCTGAGTCTGGTGGTTTTAGTCCTGATGCTGTCTCTGAGTCTGGTGGTTTTAGACCTGAAACTGTCCCTGAGTCTGGTGGTTTTAGTCCTGAAACTGTTCCTGAGTCTGGTGGTTTTAGACCTGAAACTGTCTCTGAGTCTGCTGGTTTTAGTCCTGAAACTGTCGATGAGTCTGGTGGTTTTAGTCCTGAAACTGTCCCTGAGTCTGGTGGTTTTAGACCTGAAACTGTCTCTGAGTCTGCTGGTTTTAGTCCTGAAACTGTCTCTGAGTCTGCTGGTTTTAGTCCTGAAACTGTCTCTGAGTCTGGTGGTTTTAGACCTGATGCTGTCTCTGAGTCTGGTGGTTTTAGTCCTGAAACTGTCTCTGAGTCTGTTGGTTTTAGACCTGAAACTGTCTCTGAGTCTGGTGGTTTTAGACCTGAAACTGTCCCTGAGTCTGGTGGTTTTAGTCCTGAAACTGTCTCTGAGTCTGGTGGTTTTAGTCCTGAAACTGTCCCTGAGTCTGGTGGTTTTAGTCCTGAAACTGTCTCTGAGTCTGGTGGTTTTAGTCCTGAAACTGTCTCTGAGTCTGGTGGTTTTAGACCTGAAACTGTCCCTGAGTCTGGTGGTTTTAGACCTGAAACTGTCTCTGAGTCTGGTGGTTTTAGTCCTGATGCTGTCTCTGAGTCTGGTGGTTTTAGACCTGAAACTGTCTCTGAGTCTGGTGGTTTTAGTCCTGAAGCTGTCTCTGAGTCTGGTGGTTTTAGACCTGAAACTGTCCCTGAGTCTGGTGGTTTTAGTCCTGAAACTGTCTCTGAGTCTGGTGGTTTTAGTCCTGATGCTGTCTCTGAGTCTGGTGGTTTTAGACCTGAAACTGTCCCTGAGTCTGGTGGTTTTAGTCCTGAAACTGTTCCTGAGTCTGGTGGTTTTAGTCCTGAAACTGTCTCTGAGTCTGGTGGTTTTAGTCCTGAAACTGTCTCTGAGTCTAGTGGTTTTAGTCCTGAAACTGTCTCTGAGTCTGCTGGTTTTAGTCCTGAAACTGTCTCTGAGTCTGGTGGTTTTAGACCTGATGCTGTCTCTGAGTCTGGTGGTTTTAGTCCTGAAACTGTCTCTGAGTCTGGTGGTTTTAGACCTGAAGCTGTCTCTGAGTCTGGTGGTTTTAGACCTGAAACTGTCTCTGAGTCTGGTGGTTTTAGACCTGAAACTGTCTCTGAGTCTGGTGGTTTTAGACCTGAAACTGTCTCTGAGTCTGCTGGTTTTAGTCCTGAAACTGTTCCTGAGTCTGGTGGTTTTAGTCCTGAAACTGTCTCTGAGTCTGGTGGTTTTAGTCCTGAAACTGTCCCTGAGTCTGGTGGTTTTAGACCTGAAACTGTCTCTGAGTCTGCTGGTTTTAGTCCTGAAACTGTCCCTGAGTCTGGTGGTTTTAGACCTGAAACTGTCTCTGAGTCTGGTGGTTTTAGTCCTGAAACTGTCCCTGAGTCTGGTGGTTTTAGTCCTGAAACTGTCCCTGAGTCTGGTGGTTTTAGTCCTGAAACAGTTCCTGAGTCTGGTGGTTTTAGACCTGAAACTGTCTCTGAGTCTGGTGGTTTTAGTCCTGAAACTGTGCCTGAGTCTGGTGGTTTTAGTCCTGAAACTGTCTCTGAGTCTGGTGGTTTTAGACCTGATGCTGTCTCTGAGTCTGGTGGTTTTAGTCCTGAAACTGTCTCTGAGTCTGTTGGTTTTAGACCTGAAACTGTCTCTGAGTCTGGTGGTTTTAGACCTGAAACTGTCCCTGAGTCTGGTGGTTTTAGTCCTGAAACTGTCTCTTAGTCTGGTGGTTTTAGTCCTGAAACTGTCCCTGAGTCTGGTGGTTTTAGTCCTGAAACTGTCTCTGAGTCTGGTGGTTTTAGTCCTGAAACTGTCTCTGAGTCTGGTGGTTTTAGACCTGAAACTGTCCCTGAGTCTGGTGGTTTTAGACCTGAAACTGTCTCTGAGTCTGGTGGTTTTAGTCCTGATGCTGTCTCTGAGTCTGGTGGTTTTAGACCTGAAACTGTCTCTGAGTCTGGTGGTTTTAGTCCTGAAGCTGTCTCTGAGTCTGGTGGTTTTAGACCTGAAACTGTCCCTGAGTCTGGTGGTTTTAGTCCTGAAACTGTCTCTGAGTCTGGTGGTTTTAGTCCTGATGCTGTCTCTGAGTCTGGTGGTTTTAGACCTGAAACTGTCCCTGAGTCTGGTGGTTTTAGTCCTGAAACTGTTCCTGAGTCTGGTGGTTTTAGACCTGAAACTGTCTCTGAGTCTGCTGGTTTTAGTCCTGAAACTGTCGATGAGTCTGGTGGTTTTAGACCTGAAACTGTTCCTGAGTCTGGTGGTTTTAGACCTGAAACTGTCTCTGAGTCTGGTGGTTTTAGTCCTGAAACTGTTCCTGAGTCTGGTGGTTTTAGTCCTGAAACTGTCTCTGAGTCTGGTGGTTTTAGACCTGATGCTGTCTCTGAGTCTGGTGGTTTTAGTCCTGAAACTGTCGCTGAGTCTGGTGGTTTTAGACCTGAAGCTGTCTCTGAGTCTGGTGGTTTTAGACCTGAAACTGTCTCTGAGTCTGGTGGTTTTAGACCTGAAACTGTCTCTGAGTCTGGTGGTTTTAGACCTGAAACTGTCTCTGAGTCTGCTGGTTTTAGTCCTGAAACTGTCTCTGAGTCTGGTGGTTTTAGTCCTGAAACTGTCTCTGAGTCTGGTGGTTTTAGACCTGAAACTGTCTCTGAGTCTTCTGGTTTTAGTCCTGAAACTGTCCCTGAGTCTGGTGGTTTTAGACCTGAAACTGTCTCTGAGTCTGGTGGTTTTAGACCTGAAACTGTCCCTGAGTCTGGTGGTTTTAGACCTGAAACTGTCTCTGAGTCTGGTGGTTTTAGTCCTGAAACTGTCCCTGAGTCTGGTGGTTTTAGTCCTGATGCTGTCTCTGAGTCTGGTGGTTTTAGTCCTGATGCTGTCTCTGAGTCTGGTGGTTTTAGTCCTGAAACTGTCCCTGAGTCTGCTGGTTTTAGTCCTGAAGCTGTCTCTGAGTCTGGTGGTTTTAGTCCTGAAACTGTCCCTGAGTCTGGTGGTTTTAGTCCTGATGCTGTCTCTGAGTCTGGTGGTTTTAGACCTGAAACTGTCTCTGAATCTGGTGGTTTTAGTCCTGAAACTGTCCCTGAATCTGGTGGTTTTAGACCTGAAACTGTCCCTGAGTCTGGTGGTTTTAGTCCTGAAACTGTCTCTGAGTCTGGTGGTTTTAGTCCTGATGCTGTCTCTGAGTCTGGTGGTTTTAGACCTGAAACTGTCTCTGAGTCTGGTGGTTTTAGTCCTGAAGCTGTCTCTGAGTCTGGTGGTTTTAGACCTGAAACTGTCTCTGAGTCTGGTGGTTTTAGTCCTGATGCTGTCTCTGAGTCTGGTGGTTTTAGTCCTGATGCTGTCTCTGAGTCTGGTGGTTTTAGACCTGAAATTGTCCCTGAGTCTGGTGGTTTTAGTCCTGAAACTGTCTCTGAGTCTGGTGGTTTTAGACCTGAAACTGTCCCCTGAGTCTGGTGGTTTTAGACCTGAAACTGTCCCTGAGTCTGGTGGTTTTAGTCCTGAAACTGTCTCTGAGTCTGGTGGTTTTAGTCCTGAAACTGTTCCTGAGTCTGGTGGTTTTAGACCTGAAACTGTCCCTGAGTCTGGTGGTTTTAGTCCTGAAACTGTTCCTGAGTCTGGTGGTTTTAGTCCTGAAACTGTCTCTGAGTCTGGTGGTTTTAGACCTGAAACTGTCCTCGAGTCTGCTGGTTTTAGACCTGAAACTGTTCCTGAGTCTGGTGGTTTTAGTCCTGAAACTGTCTCTGAGTCTGGTGGTTTTAGTCCTGAAACTGTTCCTGAGTCTGGTGGTTTTAGTCCTGAAACTGTCTCTGAGTCTGCTGGTTTTAGACCTGAAACTGTCCCTGAGTCTGGTGGTTTTAGTCCTGAAACTGTCTCTGAGTCTGGTGGTTTTAGTCCTGAAACTGTCTCTGAGTCTGGTGGTTTTAGTCCTGATGCTGTCCCTGAGTCTGGTGGTTTTAGTACTGAAACTGTCCCTGAGTCTGGTGGTTTAAGTCCTTAAACCTTCTCTGAGTCTGGTGGTTTTAGTCCTGATGCTGCGGTAACACCTGCCAGATGGCAGCAGACAGAACCGTTTGTGGCTGGGGTGATGGGGGTCTTTGATAATCCTGAGGGCTTTCTTCCTGAGCCGCTGGGAGTAAAGGTCCATTCGGACTATTGATTTCCTTTTATTTGTATGTTAGTATGTTATTATATATGTTGCATCGCTGGAGGAGCTCAGGTCAGAAGTTACCTACAGGGTTACTTGGAGAGGGTCTGAGTCCGACCCTTGTCAATTAACTACGGGGGTCCCTCAGGGCTCTGTTCTTGGTCCCCTCCTCTTCTCCTTGTACACAAACTCGCTCGGATCAGTCATTAGCCCGCATGGTTTTTCTTACCACTGCTACGCTGACGACACCCAATTAATTATCTCCTTTCCCCGCTCAGAGACCCAGGTCGTCGCACGCATCTCTGCTTGTCTAGCTGACATCTCTCAGTGGATGTCTGCTCACCACCTCAAGCTCAACCTTGACAAGACTGAGCTGCTCTTCCTTCCGGGAAAAGATTGTCCCACTCTTGACCTAACAATCAACATCGGCACCTCTGTTGTTTCCCCGACTCAGACTGCAAGGAATCTGGGTGTGACCCTAGATAACAACCTGTCCTTCACTGCAAACATCGCTGCTACAACCCGCTGCTGCAGATACACGCTTTACAACATCAGGAAGATACGTCCCCAGCTGACTCAGAAAGCGACTCAGGTTCTGGTCCAGGCTCTCGTCATCTTACGCCTAGACTACTGCAACTCCCTCCTGGCTGGTCTACCTGCATGTGCCATCCGACCTCTGCAGCTCATCCAGAATGCAGCGGCTCGTCTGGTCTTCAACCTTCCTAAATGTTCCCACACCACTCCGCTCCTCCGCTCCCTTCACTGGCTTCCGGTAACTGCTAGAATCCACTTCAAGACACTGGTACTTGCTTACCATGCTGCGAATGGATCTGGCCCTTCCTACATCCAGGACATGGTTAAACCGTACACCCCAGCGCGTGCACTACGCTCTGCATCAGCCAAACGACTCGCTGCACCCTCGCTGCGAGGGGGACCCCAAGTTTCCCATCGGCGAAAACACGTGGGTTTGCTGTCCTGGCTCCAAGATGGTGGAATGAGCTCCCCATTGACATCAGGACGGCAGATAGCTTACACACCTTCCAGACTGAAAACTCATCTCTTTCGACTCCACTTCGAGCGATAGAACTATTAACAAAGCACTTTTATACTAATAAAGGGCTGGCTTATCTAAAGCCAGTTGAGTAGCACTTGAAATGTTTGGCTCTATGAAACCTGATGTACTTTATGATTCTGTTTTCTTCAAGTTTGTATTTTGTTGGTCGAATGTACTTATTGTCTTTAGTCACTTTGGATAAAAGCGTCAGCTAAATGCAATTCCACTGAAACTGCTGAGCATGAAAATAACACCTTTGAATCTTTGGAGAAAAAAACACCGTGGGTCAGGCCGTAATCTCTGTGAACACAATCTGTGGCAACAAGGAGCTTTTGGTATTAACAAGTTCTGGTTTCTGATTGTAGTCCCAGAAGAATAGACCAATCAGGTTTGAGCGGGTTTTGGTTCAATAAAAGTCAACGTTAATTTATGTAGCCCAATATCCAACATTTGTCTAAGGGGGCTTTACAGTTGATACAGAATACACCAGCCTCTGTCCTTACACCCTCACATTGGACAAATGAAAGGCCCTAAAGGAACCCCCCAGGTAACGGTTAACGGGGAAACATGAACCAAGGTACAATATGTAAACAGTCAGAGAGCGGCAAAGGAGTAACGCTTTGACCAAAAAGATGACCATGCATCCATCAGCTATAACCTGCAGTGATCCGGACCTTTACCGGCTGGTCCAGAACTGATATGGCTTTTACTCTCAGAGCCTCCTTCCATGTGAACACATCATGAAAACGTGATGATATAACTTTACCAGACAAGCATTTTTACTGAAAGGCTCTTGAATGCATCATAATGCAACTCTATGAAAGCTCTACCGGCTGCTAACAGCGTTACATCTGACGGTGCTGCCGGACCCTGAGGTTCCTGCGGTTCTGTAGGAAAACCAGTCAGGTCACATTTTCAGTCTGTTTTGGTGGTTTCTGGTACCTGAGCTGTTCTGGCTGGAGGGGGTCTGTTTCCCCATGTAGCGACTCTTGCGGTTGTCCTTCCTTGTCGGTCCTGCAATAAGATAGCAAGACAGGAAGTGAGGGGTGTCATGTCAAATGATCATATCATCATTTATAACATATAGTCTTATACTCTGAAAGTGTATTTGTAGTCTTGTGTGTGTTTAACAGAGACAGATGTTAGGGTTTACACATCAGGAGGCCAAGGAAGAGCAAAAGGGGGATTAAAGGGTTAAGGACTGGAGGGTTAATGGTTTAATGATGGGATGGAGGAGCAGCTGGTTCCTCTCATGCATACACAGAGAGACTGAAAGCAGAACCTCTCCATCCTCTGAGGAGGAGGAGGAGGAGGAGGAGGAGGAGGAGGAGGAGGAGGAGGAGGAGGAGGAGGAGGAGGAGGAGGAGGAGGAGGAGGAGGAGGAGGAGGAGGCAGCTCTGCTCCTGCATTTCAGAGCCATCTCACTTTATATTGACTTTCTTTATTACATATAACAAAAGACAGACTTTGTCCACGAATCATTTATCAGTTTCTCTTAAGAATTTCCTCCACAAGGGGCAGCACGCAGGAAGTGAGGGGCAGCACGCAGGAAGTGAGGGGCAGCACGCAGGAAGTGAGGGGCAGCACGCAGGAAGTGAGGGGCAGCACGCAGGAAGTGAGGGGCAGCACGCAGGAAGTGAGGGGCAGCACGCAGGAAGTGAGGGGCAGCACGCAGGAAGTGAGGGGCAGCACGCAGGAAGTGAGGGGCAGCACCCAGGAAGTGAGGGGCAGCACGCAGGAAGTGAGGGGCAGCACGCAGGAAGTGAGGGGCAGCACGCAGGAAGTGAGGGGCAGCACGCAGGAAGTGAGGGGCAGCACGCAGGAAGTGAGGGGCAGCACGCAGGAAGTGAGGGGCAGCACGCAGGAAGTGAGGGGCAGCACGCAGGAAGTGAGGGGCAGCACGCAGGAAGTGAGGGGCAGCACGCAGGAAGTGAGGGGCAGCACACAGGGGCCGTTTCTCAATGTTGAGTAAACCTGCTGCAGAGCCACTATTTCAAGTATATAGTCATCGAGTGGCGCAGAATGCTGGGCATTTAAACAGTCCTTCGGCGCCACTCGATGACGTAGTATACTTGAAATAGTGGCTCTGCAGCAGCAGGTGTACTCGACATTGAGAAACGTCCCGAAAGTGTAGAACTTGTGGCAAGTCCAGTCAGAACTTACTGGAGTTTTTGGGCAGACCCGGTCCGACGGAGACCTGCAGGACCTTCCCGCTGGGCTTAAAGACCACCTCGTCCCCCTGACCCGCCTGGAACTGGATGTGCCGGGACCCCGAGGAGCTGAACGGACCCCAACCCCCCTTCTTCACCTTGAACTCCAGACTGTGGGAGGACAGAGGACAGAGGATCAGTTCAGTGTGGAGACACAGGTTGTTAATCTCACAGGAGAGCGGTCACTGACAGGTTGTTGAACTTCAGCGGCAGCTTCTTCTCCGTTTTCTCCTGGACGCGTTTCACCAGCAGACTCAGGAACTCCGTCTTAAAGACGCTCTGAAGGACGCTGTCGTACTCTTCCTCATGGACGATGAAGAAGTCGTCCTGCAGCGTACTGACAGACAGGTAGAGAGAGAGGAAGAGAGACAGGTAAACAGACCGACAGATAGATAGATAGACAGACATATTTTCATTTAGATTATTGTTATTATAGGTGTTCAATACCAAGAGGGGGTATTCATTTTAATTTTTTTGAATAGCGTAGGCTACTTTTCTTAATAAGCGAGCTGTCATTAAAAACATATCAATGCCGCTTCCGGTAACACGGCAACCAAAGGGGCAGGAATTGTCTTGTTCCCAAAGCCACGGAGGGAGAAGTTGGCGACAGTGTGTGTGAGGCTCCAGAGACGTCGTTGGTATGTTTCTCCGGTGTTTATTGTGTGTTATGTACTTGATTGAATCAGTTGGAGCAAGTGTTGTATTGCTTGTAAACACCTCTCTTAGCTCAGGATGTGTCCCAGCTGCCTTCAAACATGCCGTGGTCCAGCCACTACTTAAAAAGAAAAATCTCGATCCCTCCATTCTCGCACATTTCAGGCCCATTTCCCAGCTACCCTTTTTATCTAAAGCCCTGGAGCGAGTAGTCTACGCCCAGCTGCAGTCGTTCTTAACCATGCATGGCATCCACGAAATGTTTCAGTCTGGCTTCAAACCCATGCACAGCACTGAAACAGCCCTTTGAAGAGTTTAATGATCTGCTCTTAGCCGCCGACTCAGGCAGCCCAGCTGTTTTGGTGCCGTTAGACTTAACTGCTGCCTTTGACACTGTGGACCATAGCATCCTGTTGTCACGGCTTGAACAGTCCGCAGGCATCACAGGCTCTGCCCTTGCATGGTTCAGGTCCTACCTGACAGACCGTAGCTTCTTAGTGCAGTTGGGTGCCTTCTCCTCTGCCAAAGCCCCTCTTACCTGTGGGGTTCCCCAAGGCTCTATTCTGGGCCCCATCCTTTTTCTATTGTACATACTGCCCCTAGGTTCAATTCTCACTAAACATAATCTCCCCTTCCATTGTTACGCTGATGATGTACAGATGTACCTGCCTCTCAATCAAAATGCCAACTCACTACAGCAGTTGATGAACAGAGATCAAATCCTGGCTGAGCCAAAATGTCCTCAACCTCAACAAGGTCATCTTTTTTGGACCCCGACCTCCAGCCTCTCCGGTTGATATTCTGGGCTCCCTCAATGAAAACATCCTCCCCTCTGTCATGAACCTTGGAGTGACCTTCAACAGCGCCTTTACATTTGATAAGCAGGTTAGCACCGTAGTCAAGACCTGCTTTTTCAAAATACGACTATTGGCTAAGACCAAGTCGTTTTTTATCTTTTAAAGACCTAGAAAGGGTTATTAACGCCTTTGTTACCTCGAGACTGGATTACTGCAACGCTCTGTGTGTGGGTATGGACCAGGCCTCAATTAGACGCCTGCAGCTAGTTCAGAACGCAGCTGCACGTCTTCTCACTGGCCATAAAAAGCGTGACCACATCACCCCAATTCTGGCCTCACTGCACTGGCTTCCAGTTCGGTTCAGAATTGATTTTAAACTCCTTTTATTTGTTTTCAAAGCCCTAAATGGGCTGGCTCCTCCTATATAGCCGAACTCCTCCATCGCTACACCCCAGGCAGAGCCTTAAGGTCGGCTGATCAGCTGCTGTTGGTAGTGCCTAAGATCAGGCTTAAAACCCGAGGGTATCGAGCCTTCGCAGCGGCTGGCCCCAGGCTCTGGAACACTCTGCCCCTCCATGTGAGGTCGGCCCGGACCCTGGGGTTTTTAAATCAACACTTAAAACTCGCTTTTTCTCTCTGGCCTTCTAGGCTTCTCTTATCAAGAATAACTTTTACCCAGGACCTTTTCCCTCTCTGACCTCTCGAGGTTTATTAGAGGGAAACGGTTAGCAGAGTGGCTTAGACAGGCCGGGGAGTGTTACGATTCGTAGACACAGCGCACCTCACTATCTCTCATCAATGTCCAACTAAGGCTCCAGTGGGGACCTTGTTCCCTGAGTGTGCCTCTCCACCTATGTTTCTTACTCTCTCACTTGCTACCCTTTGCCCTCAACCTATTCTAAGGGAGTGCTTGTTCTTCTGTCTGTCTGTGTCTGTGTATTCTCTTGTTCCGATTAACCCATCCAAATCTTTGTTCTTGTTTTGTATCTATATCTACGCCGGGATCCGGAGTCGAGTCTGATCCTCTTGCTGTAGTCCTGTGTCTTGGATCCTCTATCCTGAGTTCTGGATTAAGTCGTGGACTTCGGGTCGTGGCTGAACCTGTCTCTGCGGTCCTGCCTTGGGTCTCGTCTGCTTCCCTGAAGGCTTCCTCAGGATTGTAGCTGACATCCTCGTGGATTCATCTTCTTATTACAGACACATGCTTTTCCTAACATTCGGTGTATATGCTGTAAAATGTATTATCTTTTCAATTTACACACGGCATCTATTGCACGTCTGTCCGTCCTGGGAGAGGGATCCCTCCTCTGTTGCTCTCCCTGAGGTTTCTCCCATGTTCCCTTTAAACTGTGGGTTTTCTCTGGAAGTGTTTCCTTGTACGGTGTGAGGGTCTAAGGACAGAGGTCTAAGGACAGAGGGTCTAAGGACAGAGGGTCTGAGGACAGAGGGTCTGAGGACAGAGGGTCTGAGGACAGAGGGTCTAAGGACAGAGGGTCTAAGGACAGAGGGTCTAAGGACAGAGGGTCTAAGGACAGAGGGTCTGAGGACAGAGGGTCTAAGGATAGAGGGTCTGAGGACAGAGGGTCTAAGGACAGAGGGTCTGAGGACAGACGGTCTGAGGACAGAGGGTCTGAGGACAGAGGGTCTGAGGACAGAGGGTCTAAGGACAGAGGGTCTAAGGACAGAGGGTCTAATGACAGAGGGTCTGAGGACAGAGGGTGTAAGGACAGGGGTCTAAGGACAGAGGGTGTAAGGACAGAGGGTCTAAGGACAGAGGGTCTGAGGACAGAGGGTCTGAGGACAGAGGGTCTGAGGACAGAGGGTCTGAGGACAGAGGGTCTGAGGACAGAGGGTCTGAGGACAGAGGGTCTAAGGACAGAGGGTCTAAGGACAGAGGGTCTGAGGACAGGGGGTCTAAGGACAGAGGGTCTAAGGACAGAGGGTCTGAGGACAGAGGGTCTAAGGACAGAGGGTCTGAGGACAGAGGGTCTGAGGATAGAGGGTCTGAGGACAGAGGGTCTGAGGACAGAGGGTCTAAGGACAGGGGGTCTAAGGACAGAGGGTGTAAGGACAGAGGGTGTGAGGACAGGGGGTCTAAGGACAGAGGGTCTAAGGACAGAGGGTCTGAGGACAGAGGGTCTGAGGACAGAGGGTCTGAGGACAGGGGGTCTAAGGACAGAGGGTCTAAGGACAGAGGGTCTGAGGACAGAGGGTCTGAGGACAGAGGGTCTAAGGACAGGGGGTCTAAGGACAGAGGGTGTAAGGACAGAGGGTCTGAGGACAGGGGGTCTAAGGACAGAGGGTCTGAGGACAGAGGGTCTGAGGACAGAAGGTCTGAGGACAGAGGGTCTGAGGACAGGGGGTCTAAGGACAGAGGGTCTAAGGACAGAGGGTCTGAGGACAGAGGGTCTAAGGACAGAGGGTCTGAGGACAGAGGGTCTGAGGATAGAGGGTCTGAGGACAGAGGGTCTGAGGACAGAGGGTCTAAGGACAGGGGGTCTAAGGACAGAGGGTCTGAGGACAGAGGGTCTGAGGACAGAGGGTCTGAGGACAGAGGGTCTGAGGATAGAGGGTCTGAGGACAGAGGGTCTGAGGACAGAGGGTCTAAGGACAGGGGGTCTAAGGACAGAGGGTCTGAGGACAGAGGGTCTGAGGACAGAGGGTCTGAGGACAGAGGGTCTAAGGACAGGGGGTCTAAGGACAGAGGGTCTAAGGACAGGGGGTCTAAGGACAGAGGGTCTGAGGACAGAGGGTCTGAGCTGTTGTATTTGCTGTAAAGTGTCTCTACTGTAGGCTCCACCAACAATCATTTATAAATGTGCGATATAAATAAAACTTGATTTGCTTTGCTTTGTTGCCTTACTTTGTGAGAGTGCTGTTGCGACGGCTTGTTACGCAGCGTGGTCTGCCTGCGCTCCGTCTGCTGTATACTTTAGACAGCGTTCAGTTGAGGTTTTCTCTGGTGCTTGTTTCCAAGTAGAGATAAACACTCTTATGAATTCATTTAAGTTAATGATGCGGTTGTAAAATAACTCACAATTGATCCTTTTAATTAAAATACCCTGAAAAGGCAGGAATGAGACTGAGTTTGTGTTGTTATTATTATTATTGAGAATGCAATGAGGCAACCTGATACATTCTTGGAGTTGTCTTAAAATAAATAAAGACAAAAAAGAACAAAATGCCTCTGTTGCCCTCCAGCCTCTCAAGTTCGGGCTAAATCACTGAATACAGGCCAAAAGCCTGAAGGACTTGACAGTTACTACAAGTCATCATTCAAGCTAACAGTCACACAGCGTTGGCCGTCTGGAGCACCTCAGGTTACAGAATATTGCCCAATGAAACATCTACATGTGGACAGCTGGGCTAACATCGAACCAACAACCTTCTGGGTGAAAGAGGACCATGCACCCTCACAGCCAGTCGCCCCACAAATCCCGGTTTGAGTTCTCATTCAAGACTTTCATTCAACATTCTAGTACTTCTAGTTCTAGTTCAGTTTTGTCTAAAGTCGTAGATTTTACCTTATTTTCAATTCCTAGACCTGGTTCCAGTCCTACCTCCAAATCTGGTTCTATTGGTCCTAGTTCTTGTTTTTAGTTCTGATGAAAGCCTTTTCCTGGACTAGTTTGGGTTGCAGGTTTGTCCCTGGTGGTCGGTGCAGCTCTTGCTCTAAGTGTAGGCATGGTCCTATTGCTAGTTATGGCTCTAGTCATAGTTCTAGTTACAGTTCTGGGTTCTGGTTGTGAACAGTGGTGTACCTCAGGGACACGGACTGGATCTTGTTGATCTCGATCTTCCTCTTCAGAACCTCCTGGATCTGGCCTTTATCCGGACCCTGCTTCACCTTCTCTCGACCAATCAGGTACAGGAACTTGGGGGTCAGGATGAGGTCCCGCTTCACCGTCTGAACAGAAGCAGAGTATTATAAAGGCAAACAGAGGAAGTCTGAAACGTAAACCCTTTCTTTCTGGCCCTTCGGAGTCCTGACCCTGAATCTGCGGTCGAACTTCACCACCACGTCGGCGAAGTCGATCCTCTCTCTGCGGCCGACGAACTGCCGGATCTCGGGGTGGTTGTCGGTGCCGAGGTAGTCGCCCACGAAGTTCCTGTTGATGCTGTTCCTGCGGCGCTCCTTCTTGTTTAGCAGCACGTCGGAGGCTGGAGGGAACAGAGGTCTGTTAGTGGAGAGGAGGACGTAACATAGAGACCCTGAACCTGAACCCCAAAGAAGACCTCTTACCTTCCTCCCTCATCTTCACGTACTTCCGGACGGCGATGTGTTTACGCCAGGCCTTCTGGATGACCCGAGCGTAACCGTTATACTTCCTCTCCCTCATCTCCTCCAACAGGAAGAGCTGCACATAGGAACACATCAGAAACACCCTCTGGGAACTACAATACCCACAATGCCTCTGTACCAGGAACAGAACTACTGGTGACTTCTACAGTTCTATCCCAGTGGCGTTTTTCCGACCCAGATGAGATTTAACCACCCTAACCACTTCTGCATCAACGCATCTCAGCTGACTCATGGATGTTTAAGGAGAACGGCCCCATGGTATCAACAACAACAACAACAACAACATCTACTGTCCCTCTGTAAAAAACGGTATGGTCTGTTTATCAGTCGGTGTTAGCCATGTTAGAGTCAGTGCTGGAATTGGGCCGGTACTCACCGGTACGCAGTACCGGCACTTCTGGTTCTGACCCATGGAGTACCGGCACTTCTTGCTCAGTACCGGCATGCTGGCGGTACTCCGGTACTCATGCACCGTGCCAGTACTCAACACTCTCCCGCCGTTCTTATTATACATCCATATTCAGCCGCCCGGTACTCAGTAGATACTCAGTAGATACCCGGTACTCATGAGGTGCCGAACGGACATTCTCATCGCTCTAACCGCTGGAGTTTCACAGCGGCTGTCAGCTGTTTACTCCTGTCATTCAAACAGAACGTGCTGGAGAGGGGGCGGGGCTTATCTTCTCCATGTAAATACTGTGGTGGAAACGACTATGTCAAAATTAACCTATTTGACCGTGATTTAATAGTAATACACGTTTCAAAATAATAATAATAATAATAATGCCGAAGTAACAACATACTGAAAACTGTTAGTAAAACCATGTTTTAATGCTTTACAATTTACATACCTAGATGCACGTGTGTTGTGTTTATGCAGTGCAACTCCCACTCAGTGGGTGGCTATGTAGAGTGATAGAACAGAGCAGGCACGCCCCCGAGAGAAGGAAAGCAAGTCACGTCACAAATTAGCATTTCTAAAATGTTAGCGTGGATTAATAAAAGTGCAAAAAGACAGCGGTTGTCGCCGGAAGAAACTTCAAATACAGAGAATGCTGTGCCTGTGTTGGAAATTGTGTCTGATGGGGAGCTTTCTTTGGTTGATCCTCCTGCTCCAAGTTCTAGTGCATTAGCATTAGCACTATAGCTCCGCCGCCTCCTCCAGAGCCTCTAACGTTAGCTGCTGCTGGCGCAACTGCCACCACCAACACCGGGCAAAGCGATGCACCTGACTGCTGGACAACGGACCAGGTGCAATATTTTTGCAAGACCAATGCATGGCTCCTTCTTAAAGATAAGAAGCTAGGATGTCGGATATGCAGAGAGGTCAAATCTTTGGGAATACACACTGGACAAGGACTGAAACTGTCAACTGAATGGGGTGAGTGTGCAGTGTCTCATTTTGGTGTTGACAAGGGCAAACAACAAGCTAGCCTGAGAAAAAAAATCAAAGAACATAAAGAATCACAAGCCCATGTAAAAGCTGCTGACATCCTTACATCTGCTTCACGTGAAACTATTCAACATCAAGTGCAGTCTATGCATAAATCTGAATTAGACACCACTATCAGAGTTTTTCGAACGGCATATAAAATTGGCAAACATAGCCGGCCATTCACAGACATGCCAATTGATTTGAATGTACAGAAACTGAATGGGCTGAACGTGGGCAGGGTTTTGCGCTCCAATAAAACCTGTGGCGAAATCATCGACCACATAGCTCATGAGCTGAAGAAAAAAATGGCAAAAGACATTACAGAAAAGCAAAGAAAACTCTGTGTTTTGGTCGATGAATCTACCACTATTAGTGGTAAAACGGTGCTTGTTGTGTGTCTACGCTCAGCATTAGCTGATGCTGAGCCCGAAACGTTTTTTTTGGGAGCTGATCGAGTTGGATGGAACAACGGCTGATGACATCACAAAGGCGTTAATGGAGTGTCTTGGAAGAGATTTTAACGAGGACTTTTTAGGTCAGTGTTTCGTTTCTTTTGCATGTGATGGGGCTTCAGTCATGCTAGGGAAGAGAACAGGCGTTGCTACCCAGTTGTGTAGTAAATTCCCAAGCCGGTTTGTGTGGCACTGCTCCAATCATCGTCTAGAGCTGGCAGTTGGGGATGTGGTCAAGGAGGTCTCAGGGCTCAGTCATTTCCAGATCTTTTTTGACAAACTCTATTCCTTGTTCCATGCCTCCCCCAAAAATCAGAGGCAGTTAGCGCAGTGTGCGCAAACAGTCGGACAGCGTCTCCTGGTGATAGGGCGTGTTTTGTCCATCCGCTGGGTGGCTTCAAGTGAAAGGAGCGTCAGAGCAGTCTGGGAAAACTACCGAGTGCTTCATGATCACTTCACAAATGCTGCAAACGACACGAGCAGGGATTCCAGAGACAGAGCAAAGTACAAGGGCCTGGATGATGTGCTCACATCTGCAACGTTTGTCAGCAATCTGGGACTGATGTACGATGCGCTCACAGAGCTCAGCGACCTCTCTCGGCAACTCCAAAAAAGAGAGATGACACTGCTTACAGCAGATAGGCTCTTAACTCGAGAAATACGAGTTTTTGAATCCATGGTCACCATGCCTGGCCCACACATGACTACAGTTCATACAGCTCTAGCTGAGAAGTCCTTCAAGGGTGTTGCCCTGCGTGAGAATGGCAGGCTTGTACAGATTCATGCAGGTCAGTTTTTCCACAGTATGGTAGAGAATCTGAGACACAGAATGACTTCCACAACCTCCTCTCATGTCAGCACAAGAGAAATCCCTTTACATGGCCGGGAGGCCCGGGACAATCAGCTAATCCAGGACATGAAAGTTATCCATCCTGGAAGTTGGCCTGAAGAGGAGTTAGACGTACAGTATGGGGACGTAGAGGTGCTACGTTTGTGCGAAGTGCTGAAAGTGGACAGAAGAGAGACTGTTCAGGGCTTTCGCGAATACAAGGAAACCAGGGCATCCCGTACACCTGCTGCCATGGAGCCTCTACTGAAAGCAGTCCGAACCATCGCTGTCTCCACTAGTGAGTGTGAGCGGGCATTCAGCTGCATGAACGATATCCTTACTGCAAAAAGGAATGCTCTCTCTGTCAGCCGACTGTCCAGCCTGGTTTTCATTAAATGTAATGGACCATCACTAGGACAGTTCAATCCGGAACAGTATGTGAGGTCCTGGCTGGCAAAGGGAAGGAGAAGTGCTGATGAAAGAGCCTGTCCAGCTCCAGCCCCTGATACTGATGTCCCCAAGGCCTTCTGGAGCCTTTTCTAACAATGTGAAGTATATTGCAAAGCAGCTCACCCAGTGAGAAGTCTTTTGGCATAATGTGCCGATTTGTACAGATCCTGGAGATAGAAGGACTTCAGACCAACCAGGGAGTTATCTGATCAGCTTGGTGTTCAATGTAACTCTTTACCATGGCTCAGACTTTGTTACTTGCAGTTACAGTTTCTCATTTTAGATTGTGCACATTTTGCATTTGTTTTTACATGTTCTTTGTTCATGCTCTTTATCATTTTTCTGAGTTGGAAAGTTAGATTGCATCATAGTTTACTTTATACATATTTGTATTCTTCAGTGGTGAAGTATATTGCAAAGCAGCTCAGCCATGTGAGAAGACTTTTGGCACTTTTTCGTTTTTCGTTTTCTGAGTTGGAAAGTTAGATTGCATTCAAAATGTACAGAAATACTTAATTTTGTTAAAGCTTTTTATAAAAAATGCTTCTGACCAGAGCTTTGTTTCCTTGTCATTAATGTTGAACACCACCAGAGGGGCTCTCACCTGAAAGGTCTCTGCTTCATGTGTCTTCAGCAGAAGATCTAGACTTTGATTGCTATATTTTCAGTTAATATTGACCTTACTGAGCTTTAGCCATATCCGCTGCCTATCATAAAAAATGTTAAGTACAGTGAACCTTTCTAAAATATACAGTGTAAGAGAATATTTTAATCTGATCTGTTTATAGAGCTTCTTATTGTTTTATAGAATCTGTGATACTGCAAACATCTGCTTGTAGTCAGTCAAAGACTCCTGTGTAATTTGAGGTCACAGGTCAAACGCTTCTCCCATATCCTGTGGGGGGAAGGTTTCAGGCTATCTGCATCTCTTGAGACAAGTAGTTCATTGTCTCTCATCGGCTATTGATTAGGTAAACGCGGGCTTTCTGTGAGCCCGCCTTTCCTCATGTTGATGCGTGTTGGGTCTATTCTGGGGCAGAAATGATCTTGGTGGACCACGGGACGGTGGGAAACTAAGATGATCTCCCGGCCGTATGTAATTAATGTACTGTGATCAATAAACTCTTAGTGCTTTGACTAATCGACGTTCCAGACTCCTTCATTCTATCTCAACATTGCAACAACAGAAGTTTACCTTCACATACAGTAGTAAAGAGACAAACCCACCAGCATTATAGTAGCCAAATTCTTGTTTGTGGGCTGTATATATAAAATTGACTTGAAAAAGTTGCTGATTTTAGAGTACTGGCACCTTTTTCATTCCAATTCAAGC
>NW_022991869.1:0-86126 GCF_902827175.1 Gymnodraco acuticeps
CAATTCATCAACCCAAGAAGTACTATACTTGGGAACAGTTTTGAGATACTTCAATGTTATGCTACTGTGTACTTCTACTCCACTACAGTTCAGAGGTACATGGTGTACTTTTCCTCCACTGCATGTATTTAATCCCTTTAGTTACTTCACAGATGAATGATGTGAAATCTAATCAAGTGTTGAATCAGACTTTAGTTCCACCTGGAGTAAATCCACCAGCTACCCTGCAGTATACAAAGTACTTCAGACTAGCTGCACCTTCACCAGCTTTGAGAACACTTTCATGATCAATCATTATAAAACATATCATATATATTATTCTGAAATGGACCAATCTGCACAACGACTACTTTCACTGTCTTTCACTATATTTTGATGAGAATACTTTTGTACTTTCACTTGAGGAACATTTTGAATGCAGGACTTTTACTGTAACAGAGTATTCCTACACTCTGGTACTTCTACTTTTACTCAAGTACAAGATCTGAGTACTTCTACTTTTACTCAAGTACAAGATCTGAGTACTTCTACTTTTACTCAAGTACAAGATCTGTGTACTTCTACTTTTACTCAAGTACAAGACCTGAGTACTTCTACTTTTACTCAAGTACAAGATCTGAGTACTTCTACTTTTACTCAAGTATAAGACCTGAGTACTTCTACTTTTACTCAAGTACAAGATCTGAGTACTTCTACTTGTACTCAAGTACAAGACCTGAGTATTTCTACTTCTATAGGTCAGTGCTCGGACCTATTTTGTTCACATTATATATGCTTCCGTTAGGCAAGGAATCATTCTGTAAACTTTCATTGTTATGCGGATGATACTCCACTATATTTATCAATCAAGCCTGATGAAATTAATCATCTAAATAAAATTCAAGACTGCCTTAAGGACTTAAAAACGTGGATGACCTTAAACTTTTTGATGTTAAACACGACCAAAACTGAAGTTATTGTACTTGGCCCGAAGAATCTACGAAACAAATTATCTAAGGATATACTAACTATGGATGGCATTCATTTGGCCTCCAGTGAGACTGTAAGGAATCTTGGTGTTATATTTGATCAGGATTTATCCTTTAACGCCCACATAAAATCAATTTCAAGGACCGCCTACTTCCATCTACGTAACATTGCAAAAATCAGGCATATCTTGCCTCAAAACGATGCAGAGAAACTAGTCCATGCATTTGTTACTTCAAGGCTGGATTATTGTAACTCCTTATTATCAGGGTGTACCAAGAAGTCAGTCAAGTGGCTCCAGCTGATTCAAAATGCTGCAGCTTGTGTACTAACCAGAGTTAGGAAAAGGGACCACATTACTCCTGTTCTGGCTGCCTTACACTGGCTCCCTATAGAACACAGGATAGAATTTAAAATTATTCTTCTCGCCTACAAAGCCCTTAATGGGCAGGCGCCATCTTACCTTAAAGAACTCATTATACCCTACTGTCCTACTAGGGCAGGGCTATTCAATACACATTCAGTTGGGCCAGATTTTATAACTACAAAATTCAGCTGGGCCAGACATTCAGCGGCCTGTAAAAAGCGGGTAATGACACATTTTAAACCAACACATATTACTGCAATGAAAAACATGCCATTTGTATTCATTGTTCATCTAACAAAGGTACGTCAAAAAGTGCATAAAAACACAACAAATTTGCATTAATTTAACAGAATCTGAGGCATCTCAAAGTGCATTCGGAAAAAAAAGTGCACAGTTGTAGCATTACATTTGTTTGCTTTAGAAGTCAAATATTCAGGTTATGTTTTTTTGAACCAGGCACATCACAAAGTGTATTTAACTGAATACAATAATAGCAGTCTTAATAAATGTCCTCACATACAAAATAAAATTGGATACATACATGCACATCAAAAAGTGCATTAACAAACAGTTAAAGAGCTCCAATGTAACACAAAGTGGTAGTACTCTAGCAATAGGCCTACTATTTTTTCACTTTTCAAGTAATAACAAAAAAATCATACGTCTTGGTCACATTTGACCAGACACATTACAAAGTGCATTTAAATGAATACAAAAATAACTGTCAAAACTTTCAGTGCACAAACCCATAACAAGGGATATAGGGTAACTAACATATTAATGAATACTACACTACACGTCTACTATAGTAAACTAGGTGCTTACTATCACCTCATTTGTGATTTGTCATCGCTGACTTTCTCAATGGGAGAAGTGACATTTTTTGTTTTGAACAAGAGCAGTGATTTTTGGCTCATAGGATGTCAATGCAATCCAAGACTGCTGTCAGTCAGCGACTCACGAGTGGTACTTTTTATTGAGTTCATGTGTGAAAAGCTTGATTCACATTTGTATGTTGATCCAAACATACTGAGCACACAGATCGCTACTTTCTGAACGTTAGGGAACTGCTGGTTTTTGACATCACTCCAAAACTTCGCTGGCCCGTTAGTGCGCTGCTCTTGTGCCATGGTTACGGATGAATGCATGTCAATAAGTTCCAGTGTAAATGTCCCCTCGTCGATGGAGGGGACCACTTCCTTTGCTCTGGTTGATACGCCCCCCTCTATTGCAACAGTGAAGGGGTCTCTGGCAAAGCCCATCACCTCTGTGGGCAGAGCAAGTCCATCCAATCGACCGGCAAAGTGCTCTTTCACCTCGCAATGAAATCTGTCATCACATCCGTGATTTGTGCCGGGGATGTGATGTGTTTGGGGAGCGTCGGAAAATGCAGCATCCGACCCGTATTCAAGTCGGTCCAGCTTGACTTGGAATGCGTGCATCTGCTCCACAGGATCAATGACCGCTTTGTCTCTGTTTACGCTTCAGAGTTGAGAGAGACATGTTTTAGAGTTGCTATCATAGGACCACCGTTACTAGCACCACTAGATGCACTTTCAAAA
This sequence comes from Gymnodraco acuticeps, assembly GCF_902827175.1. Classification (NCBI taxonomy): domain Eukaryota; kingdom Metazoa; phylum Chordata; class Actinopteri; order Perciformes; family Bathydraconidae; genus Gymnodraco; species Gymnodraco acuticeps. The sequence continues at coordinate 2,896 of NW_022991869.1, forward strand.
AACGTGTTGCGTTGTGGTTTGGTGGTTTCTATGCAATGCGGAGTGTTGCGTTCATGGTCTGTACTAGTGTAGGAATTTGGCCACGGGAGCCTGGGCCACTCGGGAGTTGGTTCTGGGCCGCATCTGGCCCGCGGGCCGCCATTTGAATAGGCCTGTCGTAGGCTAACGGAGAATGTACCGTTTTTGACCAATTATATGTCAGATAAGCTACTGAGACCTGCCTGTCTGCCTGGCACATCAACTCTCACACACACACACACACACACACACACACACACACACACACACACACACACACACACACACACACACACACACACACACACACACACACACACACACACACACACACACACACACCACACACACACACACACACACACACACACACACACACACACACACACACACACACACACACACACCTACTGTTAGTCCAACAACGCCCTTTGCTGGCGGCATATTCATTACAAAAGACACTCCCTAACCCTAACCCACTGTTTATTTGTAGATATCTCCTAAAGCCTACAAATAAAGTGTGACTTGTAGGCCTGTTACATTTGTTATTGAGCCATATATGTAATGTAATATATATTATACACACTGTTCTGCTTTCTGCACTGCCCTCAGCAGCTGTTCTCACTGTAACATCACCTAACATCCAGGGGACATGTGATTAGTGAGTAAACAAACTGTAAAGGGCAGAAAGTCTGATGCACATTTGATCATCTCAAATAACTTATAATCACAACGGGAACAGTTTGCAGAGCTGTGCTTCGTTTCACAGAAGTCCAGCCATGCGTCACGCCTCTTTTAAACATCACTGTTGGCTGAAATCGTCTCAGGAGAATACTTCAGTGCATCCTCGGTTACGCCTCCTCCAGAAAGCCTCCTCGATAATCGATCCTCGACAAGCCTTTAGAGACATTTGTTTTCCTTCGACATCCGTTTCCGGGTTGCTGCCGGAGCACCTGGGAGTCTGGGACGCTAAAATTAAAGAAATGAGAAACGGCTCATTTCCCAAGACTCGCGCGCGTCTGCTTGACGCCGGGACGACCTGCCACCCTCCCCGACAGGCGCACGGACGCGAGGGCCCGCTCATCACTGCGCGCACAAGTGCGACCGCAGTTTTAATTCCTATTATTATTTTTCTGCTGGCGTTTCCTGTTTTTGAGGCCTTTAGGACGGTTCAAAAGTTGTATAATTTTGCACGGACGCCAGGACTCGTAAAAACTACCTTATTCTGGAGTCAATGGGTTCAAATTGTCCAACTTGCTCGCTAGCGCCACCTATCAAAATCCCAATTCGGAATACATTTACAAAGTCGCACCGTAACTCCGAACGACCTGAAATTGTGCACACATATCCGGGAGGACCTGTTCTACAAATAATCTTCTTGGAACCCTAAGCTCCGCCTACATTTTCTTTTTTTTAATTGGCATAATTTACATAAACAGTTAAATATTCACTTAAATTTCAATTTTCAGTTTTTCAACACCAAACTTCGTGTACAGCATCGTTGGAGGGTCAGACACATGACCCTAGGAGATGAGTATGTTCAAACGATAAATATTTCCGCCATGAATTAAAATGTACTCACAAAAAAGCGTGGCTTAGAAATAAATGCACATAACTCATGAACAATGTATCCAAACATCACAGATTTTGGTAAATAGGTTCAATCTGTCTTGGGGAATAGGCACACCAAATCATTTTCATTTTGGACTATGGGGGGTGCCAAAAACACCACCAATTTATAACTCAAGAGCGGATGGACTAATCTTTTTTTTTTTTTTAAACCCATACTCTCGGGGCAACTACGAACTCAGATTGAAAGTGTCGCAACAAATGCAGAATGTGGGCGTGGCCTATATTTTTTAAATTGCGATAGCATAAAATGAGCTTCAGACGCAAAACTTGGGACACACGTCAGAGCCCAGGACCTTTTCGAGAATGTAAAAAAAAACGTACATTTTCAAAAAAACTGCTCACTAGCGCCCCCTATTGTGTGGTAGTCACATCGTTTCTCAGAACTTCACGAATTTTGGCACAGACATTCCTCATGGAATTGCGGACATATTTGTAGATACATTCGATTAGCCCCGCCCCCCAAAAAAATCGGCCATTTTGAAATATGTGCGTTTTTTATGCATTTTAAGCACATTCTTGCGCACTCCTCCTAGGGGAATGATCGGAGAAATTCCAATCCAGGACACGTTCAGCCCCTATCCAATATGATACTTAATTGAGGAGCACATTTTTGAAAAATTACTCGTGGAGGTCGTAAGCTAACAGTGAATACACCATTTTTGACGATTTACATGTCGCAAATTACTCCAAACTACTCGCATATAGTTATTCCGATATTCACGAAACACTGTATACATATTGCTATTATGATTGCACATATATTTCAAATTACCTTCCATTAGCCCCGCCCCCCAGAAAGTCGGCCATTTTGAAAAATGTGCGTTTTTCAGCCATTTTACGCACGTTTTTGCGCACTCCTCCTAGGGGAATGATCAGAAAAATTCCAATGCAGGACAGGTTCAGCCCCTATCCAATATGATACGTAATTGAGGAGCACATTTTTGAAAAATTACTCGTGGAGGTCGTAAGCTAACAGCGAATACACCATTTTTGACGATTTACATGTCGCAAATGACTCCAAACTACTCGGATATAGTTATTCCGATATTCACGAAACGCTGTATACATATTGCTATTATGATTGCACATATATTTCAAATTGCCTTCTTTTAGCCCCGCCCCCCAGGAAGTCGGCCATTTTGAAAAATGTGCGTTTTTCATGCATTTTAAGCACATTCTTGCAAAACTCCTCCTAGGGAATGATCGGAAAAATTCCAATCCAGGACAACTTCAGCGCATATCCAATGTCATGCTACATTGAGAAGGAATAGTCCTTCGCTCAAACGGGGAGCTCGTAGGCTAACGGAGAATGTACCATTTTTGACCAATTATATGTCAAATAAGCTACTGAGACCTCCCTGTCTGCCTGGCACATCAACTCTCAAACACACACACACACACACACACACACACACACACACACACACACACACACACACACACACACACACACACACACACACACACACACACACACACACACACACACACACACACACACACACACACACACACACACACACCTACTGTTAGTCCAACAACGCCCTTTGCTGGCGGCATTTTCATTACAAAAGACACCTACACACTCCCTAACCCTAACCCTAACCCTAACCCTAACCCTAATGTTTATTTGTAGATATCTCCTAAAGCCTACAAATAAAGTGTGACATGTAGGCCTGTTACATTTGTTATTGAGCGATATATATTATACACACTGTTCTGCTTTCTGCACTGACCTCAGCAGCTGTTCTCACTGTAACATCACCTAACATCCAGGGGACATTTGATTAGTGAGTAAACAAACGGTAAAGGGCAGAAAGTCTGATGCACATTTGATCATCTCAAATAACTTATAATCACAACGGGAACAGTTTGCAGAGCTGTGCTTCGTTGACAGAAGTCCAGCCATGCGTCACGCCTCTTTTAAACATCACTGTTGGCTGAAATGGTCTCAGGAGAATACTTCAGTGTACCCTCGGTTATAGCTCCTCCAGAGACACTCCTCTCTCCTCTAAATCAGTGTATCCTCGGTTACGGCTCCTCCAGACAGCCTCCTCGATAATCGATCCTCGACGACATTTAGAGACATTTGTTTTCCTTCGAGACGGCGCGCCGACATCCGTTTCCGGGTCGCTGCCGGAGGACCTGGGTGTCTGGGACGCGAAATTTATAGAAATGAGAAACGGCTCATTTCCCAGGACTCGCGCGCGTCTGCTTGACGCCGGGACGACTGGCCACCCTCCCCGACAGGCGCACAGACGCGAGGGCCCGCTCATCACTGCGCGCACAAGTGCGACCACAGTTTAAATTATTTTTATTCCACCGGGTTATTTCGCACCACTTCTCCTCCTGCATTGAACATCACAGAAACTCTGTTCAAACATCAAAACGTTCAGGTCGGTCGGGAATCGATGGCTATTCCTTTTCTCATTAATAACTTTCATAATTCCAGAGATACATCCCATAATGCATCACATTTTTAACCATTGAAGTCAATGGAGAAACTCTTCAGACTTCAACAATCTTCATGCAACTTTAACTGCTAACTGTTCATTCATACTTTCACTCAGAAACCTCATTCCAACTGTAAATTGTTACACATCATTCTGACATTATTCGTGTAAAACAAAAAAAATCTGATTCTTACTTTTAGAGATATTAAACATTGTTCAGACCTTGTTTTAGAGTTTTTGGTAAAGAGGTTTTCTTCACATTTTAGAGTGTGTGATGTCACAGCTAGAGTGGAGGACAGATTTAATTTTGCCTTCATATTTTCTTTTAAAACTGCCATAATTCCCAAACCCTACATTCCCGATACATCATTCTTCATGAGAAACGTAGGAAAACATCTCGTAGCTTGAAAAATTAAAAAAAATTAAGCAAAAATAATTAAACAAAACGCCTCTTGAGGGCATGAAGTGACAACAACTTTCAACATGTCTCCATTAAACCCCATTGTAAAATCAGCCTCATCTTTCCCCACCACAGCAGCCGCACACCTTTAGTTAATCTGCCAAAAAGGCAACATTATTGACCCGAAAGTGCACAAAAATTACACTTCAGATGCTCAAGGTCCTTGACATGCTTCACGTTTTGAAATGTCACCGATATCTGTTAGGGTTCTTCAACAAAACGTTCACATGTAACAGTGTAGGAGCCAAAACATTGATTTATTATTTGGATCATTTAATCATTTAATGAATGTAATGGAGTATAATTGATCCACAGCCACGGCTTCTATTTTGGTTGAAGCCACACGTTTTTTTGACCGCTGCACTGCAGAGAAGTTACGATTTGTTTATTTAAGTGACGAAACTGTTTCAACATCGTCTGGTTAGATACCTTCATTTGTTTTTAAAGAAGAGAATGAACAGTGAATAAATGGAAACGATAACATGGAAATAAATGTACCAAAAACAAACAATATATATCTGATTGATGTGTGAGTGCGTCGGCCAGGCGCTAAAACCAAAGAACAGAAAAGAGCTTAAGAAAGTGGGAAAGGATTGCTCTTTTAAAGAGGTGTATCTCTCATTCAGAACAATGAAAATGCTCTCTTCTCACTGATTACTGATCACCATGGAAACCTTTGATCTCTGCACACCTCGTTAGCTCAAATATAAACACCTGTGTCATGGAACACGATGATGTCATCACTCCAACTGACATGCTCAGAGCAGCAGCCTTCAGGTAGAGGTTAATGGTCCTGCCCTCAACAGCTCTACGCCAAATCTGAGATCTCACCATAAGCTGTTTCCATGGAAACGCATCCCTCTTCATAAAACACGATGTCGCTGTAACTCCAATGGACACGGTCCGATCGTCCCCAAACTTCAGGACTTGGGCTGCAGGAACATGCTACTCAAACGCTGCGACGCAGCACCTGAGATTACTTCCAAAAAGTTGTTCACGTTTTCAATTTTTTACGTTTAACGTTATATTCGTTCGGTACACTTAGGTACACACGTGTACCGAACCGAAGGGCCCGTACCGAATAATTAATAACACTTTTTTGCTCTAGCCTAAAACCGTTATGTGTGTTTAAAGCAAAGACTGTGGCTGCAATGGGGCTTATTTAATGTATACACCCGCCTTTGAGACAAAAGCCCCTTCCACACCAAGTACTTTGCCGTACTAAGTGCCCAGCACTTAGTGCCCCAGCACTTAGTACCCCCATGGAACTAAGTACAGATCGCGTTCACACCGGAATAAGTTCCCTGAGGGAAGATTACGCAAATGAGCCGCTGACGTCACTTCTTCTTCTTCTGCTTTGGGTTTACTGGCAGGCCGCAAACCACTTCACGGCGTATACTGCCACCCGAAGTCCCCGGAGTTGGGGAAGGCTTCACTGAAGCCTTCTGAGTAAATCGCCAGAACGCCGACACCTCCTCATCTCCACCGCTCCCAAGTTTTATTTTGTGTTGCCATAAGTTAGTCTCTCTCTCCGTTGGTGCGCTGGGCTAATGCTAAGGCCAGCAAATACAATTTTCTATTCATATAGCTTATTTCTTAGTGAACTCTGGTTAATTGTAGTTACTCTACTCAGGAATGCAAAATAACCAGATATAAATAAAGTATATGCACATAGTTCTACTTCCAGATCAGCACCTCATCACAACCCTTGGGCTGACATATTTTATATATTTTTCCATTTTCTCTGTCAATTTATTTGCAAGTCATTTTTCTTGGGTAAAGTGTATTTATGTACGCTAACTTGTACTTGACCTTGAGTAAGATACTCTATTAGATCTAATCTTTTGTACACGCTGCACTCTTTGATCTAACTTCTGAAGGGCTTCATCTTCACCTATAGATATATGTTTGGTATTTCAAATGAAGGGCAGTGTAATTAAACCTGGAGCAGACTGGGAAGGACTGTGCTTTTTATTCACTGTAATAATTGTTTACTGATAAACAAGCTAATATGTGAATAAGGGCGTAATGGCACTTTGATCCCCACTTCAAGCTCTGGCTAAAACGACACTACAACTGTTGTTCATATGACGATAAAACCATTTAGTCTTTGAAGCTTTAATCTTTAAGTAATATCAGTATATTGCCCAGCCCTGAACGGAACGTTGGCAATGTGGGCAATTCACATGGCCCAGCAAAACATATTAAGATCAACTACTGCCATCGCATGATGTCATCCTTTATTGCTGATCTGCAGATGGCAGAAAGGATGTCAAACATCAGCTGATGGTGATGTCAGACCGATGCATTGGGGCTCCTCACATCAAATAACTACAAACAGACACAAGCGACTAGAGATACATTGACACATAAACTTGAATAATGAGACCTCTTCTAGAAATGGACCCAAGATTACTCCACTACTTCAAAGGGACCTCAAAATGAATCAAGACATCCCTTCACTAAACAGAGTGCATCCTTTGTGTATATTTCCATCCACACATCAACCTGTACTGCATGTTGTATTTCTTTGTGTCTATGTGTATCAATCTGTTTCATACTACAGAGCGAGCTGCATGCTGTTATCTTTGCTGGGTTTAACATCCCATCAGCCTCCTGTCAGCTGCTGGTTCAAACCTGCACCATGCTGCCCTCTGGTGGCTGCTCACACAAGCTGCTCAGGGCAAACTGCACACAGCCTGACATCACAGACAATACCCATGATACACTTTAGGATCCACATCCAAGAACCAGGACTCTCCAACAAGTCAAAAGAGACATCAGCCACTATTAGCTGTTTCATTGAGACACATGTGACCTGATCCTATAAAGCGGTAAACACCTCAGCAGAGACTCAGCGATCCTCCTCCTCAGTTACGCCTCGTCTTGGTGACCTGAACAGGACACACAGGAGAGACAGTATGAACACAACAGAACATAATAAGAACATATTAAATATTAAAATCAATATTAGATGCGTGGACCTTCTCACAGAGAATTCTAAACTCTAACCCTAACATGTCAGTGGGTGACATGTTAGGGTTAGGGTTAGGGTTAACCCCTAACCCTAACAGGCCACAATCAACAACCTGATCAACTCTATGCGAAGGAGATGTGTTGCACTGCGTGAGGCAAATGGTGGTCACACCAGATACTGACTGGTTTTCGGACCCCCCCAGACCCCCCCAATAAAGCAAAGCTGCACGTTTCAGAGTGGCCTTTTATTGTGGCCAGCCTAAGGCACACCTGTGCAATAATCATGCTGTCTAATCAGCATCTTGATATGCCACACCTGTGAGGTGGGATGGATTATCTCGGCAAAGGGGAAGTGCTCACTATCACAGATTCTTTCAGATTTGTGAACAATATTTGAGATAAATGGTTATTTAGTGTATATAGAAAATGTTTTAGATCTTTGAGTTCATCTCATGAAAAATGGGAGCAAAAACAAAAGTGTTGCGTTTATATTGTCAAACATTGCTAATGGTGTTCCTCAAGGTTCTGTTTTAGGTCCACTTTTATTCTCCATATCAACAGTTTAGGTGAAAATGTGGATGAAGCTACTTTACATTTGTATGCGGACGATACTGTGATGTACTGTGCAGGTCCCTCCATTAAGGAGGCTGGTGTTGAATTGCAAGCAGTTTTTAACATTATTCAGACTCAGCTCTCTGAACTTAAGCTTCTTTTAAATGTTGATAAAACCAAGGTAATGCTCTTTTCAAAAGCTAAAAAGACACCAGAGCCTGTTTTAGATATTGTAACTACGCAAGGAATAAACATTGAAGTGGTTACCTGTTACAAATACCTTGGTATCTGGCTTGATGATTGTCTCACTTTTAAACTTCATGTCAATAACCTGCTTAAAAAGCTGAGGGTTAGGCTAGGTTTCTTCTACAGGAACAAGTCCTGTTTCTCGCTGGAGGCCAGGAAAAGGCTCTGTGACCTTTTTACCTGTGCTGGACTCTGGTGATTTGATCGATATGAATGCACCTGCCCATTGCCTGGTCAAGTTAGATGCTGCGTATCACAGCGCACTGAGATTTGTGACAAACTGTAAAGCATTAACGCATCACTGTACCCTGTATGCAAGGGCTGGTTTGCTTTCACTAACTGTACGGAGGCTCAGTCACTGGTACATTTTTATATACAAAGCCATGTTAGGGAAACTTCCATCCTACATCTGCTCCCTGATCTCACGGTGAATTGTAAGTGGCTACTGCCTGAGATCGCATGCTGTGGTTTTATTAAATGTGCCAACTGCTAGAACTGTCTTAGGGAAGACAGATTTTAGATGCGCAGCTCCTCTGTCTTGGAATAGTCTGCAAGTGAAATTGAAACTGAGCAATCTGGTGCCACTAAATGTTTTTAAAGCTCGGTTGGATGCTACTCAATCGGAAGCTGTTGGTACCTGCTCATGTGGATAATTATGTAAATGATGCTGTAAGATGTCCTTTTTGTTGTTCTGTTTATGTTTTTATGTTTCATGTGGAACTACTTGAGCAGGTCTCCCTTGAAAAAGGGACAATGATCTCAATGGGATACACCTGGATAAATAAAGGTTTGAAATGAAGGCCACTCCCTTTTCCTGCTATTTTCATTCACAAGACAGGATCACAGAATATTTCCTTTGAATGTCCGATTACAAAATGTAACGCAAATGACTGTGTTGTTGTGTTTCCTATATTTCTAAGCAAAGGCTTGTGGGCGTGGAACGTCTATCCAGAGACGGGGTACCAGCGTTTCCAGGTCTCACAGCGGATGGTAAGAATAACACTCAACACCATTGCAAATGTACCCCCAGAAATGTGGTGTTTCACTAAAGAACAGTTAAAGAATGATCCTATACCTCATGGACACCCAATTACAAAGGTCCCAGTACAGGGGTCACTAGATGCTCGTATATTGAACCAGGTTCAGCAGTAATTAAGTCACCAGGAAGTTATGTAGGTTCTTCCAAGAATGCCCTAATCACTCCACCTAAACAAACTAAAACCAATTCTGCAATGAGTTTAATGTTAGATTATGCACATGAACGCAATGTTAGCAACTGTTGGCTGTGTCAAAATATGCCAGAGTCCATGCACTCTCCCATGTTCAGCCCAATTCCTTTCACAAAAGCTGACTACGGTTTAGTGAGCTGGAATGATATAGCATCCCGAATTAGCGATGAGGCAGATGATTGTTACACCCCTTCCTACCCCATAGGCTCTGAGCAACCTTTAAGGTACGAGGGCTTAATCTCACTCATTGTTGACACAGTAAATAAAGATTACCTGCCAGATGGTTTCAAACGATTAAAGACTTATATACAGTATGTGAAGAAATACGTTAACCTAGCTTTTGAATACAGATTCCAATTAGCTCTAGTCCAGACTAATTGCTCAGCTAATTCTACAAGTCCAACATGTTCACCTCAACCACACACACCATCTTTGTTGGTTGAAGCCTTGGTAACAGTCGTACCCTGGTTTGGCTCCCGAACAGTGGACTCAGTTAAAGTTAAAATACATGACTGTTCGCTGCCGTTACCCCTAGGTAAGTCCCCTACACGTGACTGTTCCGTTTATATTCCCCCAGTTGTGGTGCATGAGTGGAAGAATGTGTCCATCTGTTTCCAGAACGGAGGAGGGTTTCTACCCTCTGACGATGTGGGCCACAGCGACTGTAACACCGTAGTAAAGGTAAAATTAACCGGAACTCCCCTCCCAGAGAGAGTTTACATTGTTTGTGGGGACAAAGCCTACGGTTGTGTGCCTTATGACATTTGTTGTGGCACCTGTTATCTAGCCTCTCTGATCCCTTTGAACCGTAAAGTAGAGACTGATGAGATTGCAGCAATACTCCCCTCCCTACTCAGAAATCGTAGGACCATCACAACAGGTCAGCAGGTGGCTAGCGCTTTTCTGCCCTGGTACGGTATTTATGTTTCCCAGCAGGAAATTATAGCCAAGGTAGTGGAAAACCACCTCAATGTATCCAACACAGCCATGTTAGCTGAACACAAAGAAATGCAGGAAGTTAGAACAGTGGCATTACAGAATCGCATGGCATTGAATCTTCTGGGGGCACAGGCAAGGTAATTGGATCTGAGTGTTGTTCTTTCATCTCTGATGCTACACCCGAGGTCAGGAATATGGCTCATGATACTGCTAGGGGAATAAAATAATTGCACAAAACTCATGGGTTTGCATTTGGGGATTTAACTGGAACATTTGGGTCATGGGGAGCGGGGTTTGTTAAAATTGCTGTTACCATTTGGATGTTTATCTTAGCTGTGCTAATCCTGATAGTGTGCCTAGTTACTGTTAAACTAGTCTTGCAAAAGATTACCAAAACCGCCCTCCAGGCCCCACAGAGACTGGTGGTGTACACCAACGTTGATGACACCGAGCTTCCAGACCCGTGGGTCTCAACCATGGCATCCGAACCATGGGTTCCCCCTTACAGCGGATGGCCAATAAATTAAAATTGATGCTCAGATTAAAGAAAATATATTTTGGTTTTTTCCCTTTCAGGTTGTTACACTACATGATAAATGTCTGACTTTTCCTTTTCAGATTTTGAACAAATGTACTTGATTAAAATGAATGTATTGATTTTATTAAGACTGAGTGCCTTACTCTTGATTAAAGCGTAATGAAGTAAACGTAAAGTAATATTGAGGACACTGTAACTTTGCAGATTACAAATTGATCGAATCACCACTGTGAATTGTATACCTTAACTGTGCATTTTTTAGCTGGATCTCTTATGATCCTGATTTTTAAATGCATTTGACTAGTGATTGCCTTAAAGTAAATCTTTAAACTGCAAGCTGGTTTTGATTTTATAGTTTGATAAGTGAGATCAACTAATGGTTAAATGTTAAAACATATTATTGTGTTCATTATTGTGCTTCTGACAAAAGATGATCAAACACTGATGAGAGAGGATTTTCCAGTATGATTGTCTGTATCAATCATTGTGGTTGAATGTTTCAATCTTATTCTACTTTGTGATGTAATTGATGTACGGTGAGACCACACTCAAATCTGAAGGCGCCTATTGATTTAGGTATTGATCAAATTATTATTAGACTAATGTTTTAAGGTTATCATAAATGATAAAAGAGTAGACTGTTCGAGAATAATTCTGTCTTTACTTTTGATATTTAACCTTTCTGCCTGTTGACATTTACGACCAACCCAAAGTCTGTTATCTCCCGTAAGGAATGTGATAATGAAATCATGTGATGTTATTCTCAGTTTTATTATCGGTCACAGAGGGTTTTACGACTGTGAGAACGCTGGCTTTCTAAGCTCCCCAGACAGGTGATTGAGTATTTCCAGATATCGGGGATATCTGCAGTGTTCCCAGTGTTTACACACCATCCCCCAATATGTGAATTAACTCTCTGTAAACTAGTTAAAAGGTCTATCAGAGAGAGGCTGGTCAGATGTGATGTGGCAAACCACCCGTGCAGTCAGAATCTCTGGCTGCTGTGACTTGTGATGTGAATTTCTCCGGCCGATACTTGTATTAAATATCAGTGTTTGACATCAAAGATCCTGCTCGTCCCGTGTCTCCTTCATGAGTCGGTGACTCCCTCTGCATTGCTACACAGAAGTTTCCTCCACACTGAGCTCTCCCATAAAGTTTGCACTGGACTAACAGAGCCCAGGCCTCAGCCGGCCACCGCAACGCTGTAGCAATGCGCTCAAAAGCACCAAAATACGCATCCACTTCAGTCTCATGGAAAAGTGGCACTAACGAAATATTTTTGACTACATTGAAAGCAGTGGGATGAGAAGGAAGTGGGAAGCTTCCTCCGGCATTACCAACAGCACCGGATGCGCGCAGCTCGGAGTCTAACTCCAGCTGACACATCCGGACTTCCTTGTCGATTTCAAGCTTTCTTATTTCCAACTGGAACTGAAACTGCCTGTCTTGCTCCCTGTCCTTTGCCTCTAACTGGAGACATGTGAGACGGACCTCTCGATCACTCCCTTCCTCAGAGTCCGAACTGCCAGGAGACGATGGATTGCAGCGAGGCGGCATGAACAGTGCTTTAAACTGCCCACCGCCCTCACTGTCACCACCCCTTCCTGTAGCAAACGAACACTCCGCCTCATGCCTCTGACTTAACATCTCTTCAGATAGGACATTGGACACAGTGAGCTCAGCTGGTGCAGCCAGTATAAGTAACCCCCTTTTCACCAACTCATCCACTACCAAAGCCTTCAACTCTTTTTTTAACAATTGCTTACTCAACGCGAGACTGAAATGATGCGCTATCTCATTCAAATCGTCCTTACGACACCGGTCCAGCTGCTCATAGGACGGACAGACTAAGAAAAACTCAAAATTGAAAATTGCCATATTCAGATGAACTGCTTACAAACCTTACCAAATGGTTTCCAGCTATAAAAAACCACCTATAACCCCAGGAATTATGTTATTTATGCTGGACGAGCCCCCAAGTATGATACGTCCCCCTCTAGGGGTAGAGGAAAACAACACACACCAGTTGGAATTGGTATAATCATAAGGGGTTTATTTTAGATAGCAGGGTAAACAAAATGGCAGGCATGCAGCCTGGAACAAACAAAAAGGCCAAAAGGGCACAGGTTGATAAATAACCAAACAAAAGGAGGTCTCTAAAAAGGAGTCTAATTGCATACAAGGAAAATAAATACTAATACACTAAATAAGGAACGAAACAAAACCTCACTTTAAAAGTGATACAACTAACACAATGAGTCTGTACAAAAACACAGCTAAACTAAAGGCAACAGTCACAAAATCCTAAGCTACTCTAAACACTAACTAAGCTACTCTAGACACACTACTAATACAAACAAGTTTTACCACAGTTAACAGAATTCTCTAAGAGCAAGTAGCGAGAGGCGTCTGTCCACATGTCAGAGCCTCCAGAGTGATAATTGTCCCCAGGCTTTGTAGTCATCTCCAGCAGGTGTGCGCCGGCTGTGCGCTGCGGTTGGAGTGCGTCGGGCCCGGTGTGTTCCATTCACAATCTTCAGGAGGCGGACCAGGAGATGGCAGCCAATCACGTCAGGGCAACCGCACAGCTCATTTACATACAACACAGATTAACACAATAAAGACGACCAGGAAGGCGACAGTCGTAACAGTGATGTCCCAGCTAGAGTGTAGGACAGCTTGACATTTGCCTTCATATTTTAAAAAAAAACTGCCATAATTCCCAAACCCTACATTCCTGTGACACAATTTTTCATGACAAACTTAGGAAAACATCTCGTAGCTTGAAAACTGACAAATAATTAAGCAAAAAATAATTAAACAAAATGCCTCTTGAGGGCATGAAGTGACAACAACTTTCAACATGTCTCCATTAAAGCCCATTGTAATTTCAGGCTGATATTGATTCTTGCTTTGAAATCTGTTACGGTTCTTCCACAAAACGTTCACATGTAAGAGGTTCATCTCTCATTCAGAACAATGGAAACCTGTGATCTCTGGACACCTCGTTAGCTCAAATATAAACACCTGTGTCATGGAACACGATGATGTCATAACTCCAACTGACATGCTCAGAAAAGCAGACTTCAGATAATGGTTAATGGTCCTGCCCTCAACAGCTCTACGTCAATTATGGGGTGTCATCATATGCCGTTTCCATGGGAAATAAAAGACGATGTCGCTATACATTAACTCCTATGAAAATGTTCAAAAAGTGCTCAAACTTCACATGTGTGCTAACAGTCCAGCCGTGAAGACATCTACGGGACAGTTTTGAGATTTCTTCAAATGCCGTTGCCATGGCAACACAATGCTCGCCATGAAACACGTTTTTCTCATAACTTCAGTGAAAATGCTCCAAATGGCCCAAAACTTCACAGGTTTGGTAACGATGCAGCCATCAACGCATCTAAGCGTATTATGGGGTGTCATCAAATGCCGTTGCCATGGCGACATACCACTCGCCATGAAACACGATGTCGATGTAAGTCCAATGGACACGGTGAAATCGTCCCCCAATCTTCACTTGCATACCACCAGTCCATGCCTCGACAGCTCTACGCCAAATCTGAGATCTCACCACATGCCGTTTCTATGGAAACGCATCCCTCCCCATAAAACATGATGTCGCTATAACTCCTATGAAAATGTTCAAAAAGTGCTCAAACTTCACATGTGTGCTAACGGGACATACCATTGCCATGGCAACACAATGCCCGCCATGAAACACGGTTTTCTCATAACTTCAGTGAAAATGCTCCAAATGGCCCAAAACTTCACAGGTTTGGTAACGATCATGTAGCCATCAACGCATCTAAGCGTATTATGGGATGTCATCATATGCCGTTGGCATGGCGACAGATCATTCACCATCAAGTTAGTTCAAAAGTTTGCAGTTCAAATATTCTGCTGCTTTTCCAAGCCTTTTTACTTTGTTTTCTTCTCTCATCACACATTCAAGCCCCCAGTGTTCAATCTAAATTCTTCACTTTCTTCTTACACATTACATTTCAGCATAGCAGTTTAGCATCAGATGTTCAGCATAAAGCATTCTCACTAGCAATTTCTTCAGGAATTGCATTCTCTAGCTTATTTATTCTGACCCCCTCAGAAAATAACTGGCCCCAGCCTGGCTCTCCCAGTCACATTGGTCTAGAACCGCCACTGTCCCGAGCTGCGTCTCACTTCTTAAAAACGTCCCTCCCACCAGGGAAGCATGGAGAGACGCAAGGAAACCACAATAAGGGAGAAGAAGCAGGGAAATTCGTTTTAAGAGCAATGGGACGTGCTTTCCTCGGAGCGTCACGTGAAGCGACGTCCGTTTGTGATGAAAAAACACAGGACACAGAGGAACGGCGAGACAGCAGTGTTTGGAACAAAGCGGTATAAAACATGGTTTTAACTGGCGCTAACGGTCGGGAGTGCCCAGCAGCTGCTCTTCTGAGAGGAACTGCTCTGACAGCTCTCTCTACTGGGAAACAGCTAAAAGTCCTTCCATTGGTAAACAACGCTACACAATTTCCCCCAGTCTGAGAGTAAAAGCTTTCTCGAAGGTTCGTTTTGCTTTCTCACAACGTTACAATGTTAACTTTAACCTTAAGTTTGCTAGGAGGCTATTGTTACTTCCCTTAACAAGAGCTAGCTGTCTTAGCTAACAACAGTTAGCAGCTAACGTTTTCTGCAGTTTGTTTCCCCTGAAAAACGTGATGTAGTTATTTAAGGGTGAGTTCACTTAACTATCGTCATCTTACAAGTTGAGAGAGTTCATTTTTGTTTAAAATTGTCCATGTAATGAACGTTAGAGGTTTGGTGTTGAACATGAAGTTAGCTAACGTTAGCTCACTCTACCAAAGGTTGGCATGTTAAGCTGTGCTTTCTGTGGCAGCTAGCTTAATACAAAGAGGGGTTTGATGCTGGTGTAAACTTATTTTTACGAATGTGTGTTAATCTACCTATTGTTGAAGAGATGCAAAACATACTGTACATGAGTTGGGTCCAACATATACTTTGGGTAATGTTACTTTGCTGCTAAAAAATGAAACGTACAGTATGTACACACTGCTCTGGTATTAATTATCTTGTAAAATGTAAGTCTCCCTTTCTTGTCATCGTTCAGGCTTTGCATTTGAACTTCTATGACTGGTTGTGGACTTGAAGGGAACGACTTCCTGGCCTTCCTGAAATCCAGGAAAATTGTGAGATTCTAATCCATTTCAATGCCAAAAGCAAGTTATTGTTTTGAACTTTTTAAATATGGTTTATCGGGGCATTTCTGCTTTATTGGACAGAAGTATAGATCTACTGGAAAACAGTGGAGAGTGAGGAGATTTGCAGCAAAAGGCCCTGCCGGATGGTTTCTGCTCCGTGTGGAACGTGTTCTATCAGGTAAAGCACTTTGGTACCCAGGTATTTACGGTATTGAGTTTGAATGAAGCCTTTGGAATGTCATTTCCAACAGCACATTGTAAAGACTTTGCTTCTGGCCATTAGATTTATGATTCGAAAATTATAAAAGTAGGGTAGACATGTGGAGATTATCGGACTGAACAAAACGTGCATTTATCAAACAGGTTCGTTTTCCACACACCTTATTTTGAGCTAAAATCCTATGGAGAAATCCCATTGCTTTTTTGTCGAGGGAACCCGTAAATATGTCATCCCTGCACCGCTGTATTAAACCCTCCAACCGGAAGTTATCAAACCCTCCAACAGGAAGTTATCATCCCTCCAAAAGGAAGTTATTAAACCCTCCAACAGGAAGTTATTAAACCCTCCAACAGGAAGTTATCAAACCCTCCAACAGGAAGTTATTGAAACCTCCAAAAGGAAGTTATTAAACCCTCCAACAGGAAGTTATTAAACCCTCCAACAGGAAGTTATCAAACCCTCCAACAGGAAGTTATCAAACCCTCCAACAGGAAGTTATCAAACCCTCCAACAGGAAGTTATTGAAACCTCCAAAAGGAAGTTATTAAACCCTCCAACAGGAAGTTATTAAACCCTCCAACAGGAAGTTATTAAACCCTCCAACAGGAAGTTATCAAACCCTCCAACAGGAAGTTATTGAAACCTCCAAAAGGAAGTTATTAAACCCTCCAACAGGAAGTTATTAAACCCTCCAACAGGAAGTTATTAAACCCTCCAACAGGAAGTTATCAAACCCTCCAACAGGAAGTTATCAAACCCTCCAACAGGAAGTTATTGAAACCTCCAAAAGGAAGTTATTAAATAATAATAACCAAAAGCATAATAATATATTGTAGTTGTTTGCATCTTTATAACATGTAAAATTATAATATTAAAGATAGGTTAATATTACATTTATTCCTTTAAACCAGATGTATTTATTATAATTTGTGTATTTATGTTTTAGGACCCTCGAAATGAGAGGCTCCATCTCAAGGGGCTACCCTTCAATACATTCTCAGATCTAAAGTGAGGGAACATTTACACTGCAGGGTCAGACACACTGTTGGAGATCAACATTATGTTCTGCTCATTTTAATGACTCTGCAATCAGTCTAATCATGTTCTTCTTCAGTGATTACATGGAGATTTAGAGATTTTCTGAAATCTAACTTGAAGAGGTAACATTTAAAGTAACATGGAAATACTCAAGTAAAGTACAAGTACCTCTAAACTGAACTTCAGTATTCAGTATAAATGTTTTAGAGGCTTTGAAACGAGGAGATAAAGAAGGCCAGAAACATTTGAGACAAAATGACATTTATTTATTGTTAATGAATGATTTCTCCATCTGTCAGTAAATGTTAATCAATACACATCAGTATCAGGTATAATGTTTTAAAACTCAAAGAATATTAAACTAATAGTAAAAATGTTAAACTAAGCAGGAAGCTGATAACCCGTTAAAACAACAACAGAGTAAACCGATTACAATGGAAATAAATTCAAACTTTATGTGAAAAATACAAGATTTAAAAGTTATTCTTTTTCCCTTCAGCTGTTGATCTTCTTTAATCTCCTTATTCTCATATCGGTTGTTCTGATTAAAATAAACGTTCCATTAGTCTGAGTTATTGTTTAACGTTTAGAAACGTCTCTATCATCCAGCAGGAGCCACGTATCATTTCAGGACACTCAGCAATACAATCAACATTAACAAAAGTCACGTAGAGTTACAAATCTCAAAGAAAATAACATGAAGAGCAGAAAAAACATTTAGCAATAATCTGATATTTGTAAATGATCATAATAGAAAATAAACTTTTAATAAACTTGCAGGTTTAATCTTTTACATTGGTGGTAATGGTGTCAGGACGTTAATGATTTCTGCTCAAAACAATCACACTTTCACATTTCATCACATGGTACATTTGACTTCCTGTCCAACAGAACATGCAGATTGCTCCTGCAGGAAGATGTTTGAGCAGGAGAACAATAAAGCTTTATAACTCATTGATTAACACTAGAGCTCTAAGTGCGGGTCTATTTGGACTTCATGTGTTGTATCAGTGACGGAAGAAGTATTCAGATTCTTTACATTGGTTAACGTTATGATACCACATTGTTTAGATACTGTTACAAGTAGAAGCCCTGCATTCAAAACGTCACATAGGTCAAAGTATGTAAAGTATAATCAAAATGAAGCTATAGTAATAAATGTAAAGGTACCCGATGCAGAAGAGTAAAGAGTAGAGTCGTGAAGGAAGGAGTCCAACATTTCACTTTGAACTGCATTCCACCTCAGCGCTGGGTGGACCGGGTTCTCTCATATTCCTAAAGAACCGCTGATCCAAACCGCCTCACACGGGGCAGCAGCTCCCCCTGGTCCATAGCAACACACATGCCAAACAGGAAGTAGATGGGTCCCAGGGCTGGTGAGATCCTCTCAGATATGAAAACACAGACGTCTTCCAGTTCGTTGATAGATCTCCTCTTGGTCTTGCTGGCATCTGTTTGGTCTTGGTTTGGTTTTGATCCAAAGGATTTGTGATCCCTTTGGACTCTGGAGGAGCTTCTCTCGGCTCTCCTTCAGCATTTCTTCAAGACCAACCATCTTGCTTTGAAAAATGTAATCCTTAATGTTTTAAAAAACAGTTAAACAATAACTTTGTAAGAACAGAAAATAAAAATAAATGACCCATGAACATTTGTGTCATGGTAACTTGGTTGTGTTGGCCATCAAGGACTCTTGATCAGTATCACTCACCATCCTGTCTTGTTTGATTGTGTATTTACACGTCTCTTCTTTGAAATCATGTTCAGCTCTTGTCTTGGTCTTAGTTGGAGCTGGTCTTGATGCCCTCAGTTAAATATTCTTCACTATCAAGCAGGTTTTCTTCTCTGCCTACTTTACCCATGAGCTCTGCTTGTCCTCTCACCTCTATCAGGTACTGGACTCGTTGCTTCCAGCCTGGCTTGGCCTCAGATTTCTCTCCCTCAATCAGCAGGTCAATGTGCTCTGGAGTGGAGAGAGGATTTGGCTTCGGTGCAATCTCTCCTTGTCTGTTCAGACACTCAGCAGCCTCTGCATTCATTTAACCACTTTAGTCTTGTATGAGCCATTTTATGTGTGTGTGGAAAGACAGTTTTGTATTTAAAATGCAATATCATTTTTGAACACTTGGTGGCGGTGATTAGCTTCAGACGCCTCAGACACCAGAACTACAGACCCGGCAGAAACACCCATGTTGGGGAAATATTTTCCAAGGCCCAGAACTTTGACCCAGTTTATCAGTTTGCCCTCGCTGAGCACAACCTTGGGTGCTCTCAGTGTTTTGTCTTCATATTCCTGCCTGTTGGCGTCAGCTGATAGAGTTGTTATGATTTTATCTTGTTATGCACAAAGTTGATTATTCTCTCTGAACTAGCTAAATACATGGAGAGATCTTCAGAATTGGTTTGGCAGCAGCTGTTTCACCTCGTGGCACACGACATGTCTTGTGAATTCTCCGGCCGAAGCTCCAAATAAACCATCAGTTGTTTGTCATCAAAGTTCCTGCTCTCCTCGTGTCTCTCTGAGCCTCGTCTCCATTGCTTCAGAAGTTTCTATCACAACCCATACAACTCATTCATCACCACAACATTGGTATTGTGAAACTCTTAATGAACCTCAACTAAACTGCATCTGCCGACTGGAGAATCATTGTGTTTGTGTCTGCGTACGATTACCCAAACCTGAGTTATAATGGCAAACGGAAATAGGACATGGGAACACATTAATTTGCCATTACAAGTCTGAAGACGCTGATATTCAGCCTTCAGTTGGTCGCTCGATTTCTGAACAGTTCCCTTAGCCTTTAAAGCCTTCAAGTACTTTTCTTTTCAATCCAATGATTGTTTTTCTCTAAACTCCCTAAACTCCCATCTATACTTCTGGTTAACATTTTGGTGTGTGATTTTACCACAGAGATTGCACATCTGCCAATGATGCAGATAAACAATATTGTAGTGCAATGGGATCAAATAGACACTGTCCACTAAAATGTCATTGGAGTCCTGACAGTTGTTGATTTAAATTCCAGAACCAGATATATCTTCTCGAACAGGCCTTGTGACAACGACTTCAAATCTTATAATTCTCATTTTCGCCGATCTCCGCTTCATGCAGTTTAAGTTGTGTTTATTTTATCTCCTCAAGCTTGGCTAACCGTACTCTCAGTTGTGTTCTGGAGCTGCTTACTTTCTCTGAGATCTTTTGGTTGTTAACTTATGTAAAGCAACAAAGAACCTCTCCATCTGACCAGAGCCTCCATTTTCCTCATCCCTACCAGAGTAACCCGCAGCCGATGATTGGTTCTGTGCAAACAATGCAGAATGATTGAATTTAAAGTAAACTGGCAGCCCAGATTCCGTTTGGGAACATGGGAGTTTTAAAGCTCTGATCGCATCTAGAACTGGTGGGCGGTGGTCGTCTGCGAATGTCACCAGAACCTGGATTTTATCTGTAATACTGCTGTGAAGTATTTTGTACAGAGAATAAAACAGCGATGTATTACTTTGATCCATCTGAGCTAAATCATTTGGAACTACAAAACACACAGCGTCAATTTCACTGACGCTACGCTCTAAAGAGAAGAGATTCCTTAGCGGTTCTGTGATCTCCTCCTCGCTTTTTGTGCGTTTATCTCCAAAGCCAGGATAATCCACAACGGTCAGAGAGAAAGGGGTTTTAAAGCCCTCTTGGTGGTTGATTTTGTACACAGTGACTTCAGAGGTCTGGCTCTCAGCTTGAGATCTCGACTGATCCTCGTCAACTAACTTGAATCTGAAATCGTCCTCCCACTCTACACCAACAATGTAGTTGATGAGTCCATTGATCAGAGTGGAATTTCCAGATCCAGTTGTTCCAAGAAGCAATATTTTACAATTTTGCTTCATGCTTTCCTTGCCAAAGTTGTACCTCCGGCATCCTTCAACGTCCATGTCTTCTTCTGTCAGAGGCAGTTTGTAAACTGAGGGAGATTCAGAGTTGATCCTCTTGCTTTTACTTTTGAGGGATTCTGTGAGATGTGCACGTTTAGTTGTGCGGACATTAACAGCGATGCTTTCTTTGCTTCTTCCAGCTGCACCACAATCACACCTGACCCTGACAGCGTATTCTGTCTCTGGCTGAAGTCCTGAAATGATCGCCTTCTCAGCTCCCGCCATCATTTGCTCCCAGTGGAGATCTTCCTCTTTCCCCTGTTGGTCTGGTTTGGCGTACTCCACGATGTAGCTCAAATCGTGGACATCTTGTCCGAGCTCAGCAGGTTTCTCCCAGCTGACTGATATCTCACCTGAGGTAGATTCAACGTGGAGTTCTCCAGGAGGGCTGCAGGGTAAGGTTTGAATGGATCCACTGACTTCATTGGCTGGCCCAGCACCTACTGGTGTCTCTGCCCTGCATCTGAACCTGTACTCTGTGTTAGGACTCAGGCCGCTCACTGTGACTTCTTCAGCTCTGGATGCTGTCTCTTGTTTCCAGCCGTCCTCTCCTCTGACACAGTACTCAACAGAGTAGGAGATGATGTCCTCTGCTCCAAATCTGGGTGGAGAAATCTTCAGCGTCACACTGTTGTGGTTTATATCACTTCCTGTTACTGCTGCAGGCTTTGAAGGCGGCTCAAAGTTCTCATTGACAGAAAGGCCGTCTGTGTAAAGGTAGATGCTGGCACCTTTCTGTGTCTCGTTTGTTAAACCCACCGTCAGAAATGTGATGTTCTTGTTCTCCTTGTTGGCCTCTGCAAAATCACTGAAGAGCTTTGCTTTATGCCGCATTGCTCCCATCTCTCTTCTTGACTTGTACCATTGATCTGGAGGGTGTGGATCTTGGGCATCGTCTGGTTTGGGTGTTTGTTTCAGGTAGTTTGATAAAGTTGAGAGGTACGGTTCATCTCTTCCCAGCGAGGTGAAGACGAAACACACAGCCTGCTCTGCTTTGAAGCTTTCTTTGTACAGGTCTATTTGAGATGAGATGATCTTGGTGTTTGTCATCATGTCGGTCAGAGACATCACGGTGTAGATTTCTCTCTCCTTACAGTCCATCCACTCGTTCAGGTCCTTGCTGTTGAAAGGCGAAGAACATGTCTTCCTCAGTTCCTCTGCGAGCACAGCTTCTTCTTCTCCTCCTCCTCGGATTGATGGAAGTTTCTTTGCCAGGGTTTGTTGGAATTCCAGTTTGAACTGAGAGCACCTCTGTTTAAAGGTTTTGAGTTTGTTTCCAATCTGTGGGAACTGCTGTGCAGTTTTGGTTCTCAGTGCATCGTTGAACCTCATTTCCAGGTCACTGAAGTCCTCCAGGACACTCTGACATTCTTCAGCTAATCCTATACTTATCTGACGGACAAGTTTAGCGGCAGTAGAATCTAAACATGTCAGAGGCAACAGCCAGACCTTCACTGGTACTGCGTTTTCCCCGTTGGCTCCCAGCAGCTTTGGCAGACTTTGGTACACCTCTACTGCCTCCTGAAAGGATGTCGGAGGTTTCTGAATGAAAAAGTCTCCAAAGAATCTGCAGGACAGTTTCTTATCATTTACTTTGTCCTCGGCTTCTATTTTCAGCGAGCCTTCGCCCTCTATTGACAGGGAGGGAATGTTCTTGATCTTAATTTTCAAGTTGCCCTGAATGTCTCGATGGTTCTCGTTGACAGACACCTCACGGTCAAAGACTAAGAAGGCTTTTGCCCCATAAAGGATACCTGTGACTACATGTGTTGCTATTCCTTGATCAAAGACATATGGATGCTTAACTTTGCCTCTCCCAAGATGATTCATGGACAGTTCTTGGACCTTTGTGGTAGTTTTGTAATTCAGTGTTACTCTGGCATGATCTTTGGAAGTTTTAGTATCGTTCAGGTATTTGGCTGATCCTTCAACCTTTACCAGTCCACACAAGAAACTTGCCTTCAGTGATGCTTCAACATTTAGTGCTGAAGATTTGTCCTCAATTGATTCAGATGCAACTAAATCAAACTCATTGTAGCTCTGTGGTCTTTCTTCAATATTCTTTTTAAGATCCTCACGGTCCCACAAAGTCATTCCTGCAAAAGAAGAAATAAGCAAAAATCAAGCTAGAAACAGATTAGATGTTAATACACACTAACTTTTGGGGAAAGACATAACAACAACAAAAAGTAGAATGCATTCCTGTCAGCAGGAAACACCTGGATATGTTCTTCTACAGGTTGTTAAAATTAAGAGGGCTTCTTAATCTGGAGCCGTGAACCCCCAACTGCTGCGTGGCACCAGCACCGATAGGCTGCCTCTCTGCTCTGGACCTTTCCAAAATAGATGTGTTCAACTGTGTCTATTCGTACTCTGTCTTTTGTTTAAAAAAATGCATGTTCATGTGCACCTATATACTTGGACTGTGTGTGTGTCAACTGAAATGTATTAAAATGTCGTCTTCTTCATTTTTGGAGTGTGAGTGAAAGAGAAGAGCAAGACTTTTGTGTTATATTTTCAGTTTATTTTTGTGTAATGGGTGTTAATTTAATATAGTTTATTGGTGGTAGTTTGATTTGCTTTACTTTTCGTGCTTTTTGGTGGTGTTTGTGGGGTGTTTAGTCGGCTTCTTCTCCTGCCTGTGTCTCGCCGGCCAGCGTCTGACGCCATGGTAAATGGGGAGTTTGACAAACTCACGCGGAAGCACGGCATTCAAATCTCAGCCGGCTTCCCATGCACTGTGGAGGAGATCGGGCTGGCTGTGGGAGAGAAGGTTGGGCACAGCAGCATTAAGTCCCTGGCGCGGATGAACAGCGCAGTGGTGATCTTTCTGGATCAGAAGGTGAACCGCGTCATCGAGACGGGCATCACGGTGAGAGAAATGTTTGTACAGGTACAGGTACAGCCGCTGATGCTACCCGCAACCAAAGTGGTACTTTCCAATGTCCCTCCCTTCATAACTGATGAGTTCCTCAGTAGAGAACTGTCCAGACACGGGAAACTTGTTTCTCCAGTGAAAACTATGCTGTCTGGATGTAAGTCTCAGTTAGTGAAACACGTAGTGTCTCACCGCAGACAAGTGTATATGATACTGAACAATCGGAATGCGGAGCTTAACCTCAGTTTTTACGTTAAAGTAGATGATTATTTCGCAACATCATCAGTTATGAAGTATTTTGGTTGCGGGGAGGAGGGGCACACCGTGAATGCCTGTCTGAGGCGCGGGGATCCGGCTCCGCCTGGTCCGGATGACCCGCAGGCTGGGCCGTCCGCCGCTGCTGCGCCAGGACCACCCGCGGCTGCGCCGGGACCACCGGCTGTGCAAGGGCCGTCCATTGCGCTGAAACCGCCCGTGGCTGTGCCGAGGCGGACTGCCGCGCCAGCGGCCGAGGTGCCGGTTGTAATGGAGCAGCAGGTGGCTGCTGCTGAGGGAGGGGTGTCTCCCACGGTGGCGGCCGCTGGCGCGGCCAATGCGGTGGTAACTGTTGAGGGGTCCCCCTCCGGAGGCGGCCGCTGCTGCTGACAGCAACGCTGCTCCTGAGCAGTCGGCGGTGGCGCGCGATGTGATATCTCGGACGCGGAGTGGGTGAGGGTGCGCTACACAGTGTGGTTCTGCTGCTGTACCCGGCTTGTGGTGTGGTGGTGTTGCACAGGGTGTGGGTGATTGTGTCCAGGAAAATGAGGTGGTGGTTTTGTGTGAAGATGGGAGAAAAAAGGTTAAAAAACAAATACAAATTGTGAAAAAAAACCTGAAATATTCAATGAACCACAAGGTTATTTGGCAAAAGAAAATGTAGAGACAGGTGAAGTCAGTAAAACACAGGAGGAGGATAGTGAAACACACATGGAAAAAACAGGAGAGGAGAAGAACACATGGGGTGAGCAGGTGGAGGTTGCTGAGATGGAGGAAGAGGAGGTGGCAGCAGAAATGATAAATAAAAAAAAGACTGCTACTAAACGCAGGAGAAATAAAAAAGATTTATCAACCGTTGCAAAAAGCAGTAAAGTAGAGAGTGAGGTAAAGGAAGCAGAGAATGTCAGGGTCAGCTGTGCTGAGGTGAATTTTCCCCCGGAGACGGAGCGGGAGAGACGGAGAGACGGAGCGGGAGAGACGGAGAGACGGAGCGGAGAGACGGAGCGGAGAGACGGTGCCCCCCTCCTGCTGCAGCCTGCTTTCCACCTGTCTGGTGTCTGCGATCTGCGGAGGCCTGCTCCCACTTGTAGAGTACGGCTGTGCTGAGGATTTTACCCCGGAGACGTCGCGGAGAGACGGAGTGGCTGGAGCCTGCTTCCACCGGGCAAGTGCTGCTGTGCGGAGGAGGATTTTACCACGGCTGGGACCTGCTTTCCACCTGTCTTGGTTCTGCTGTTGCAGAGGCCTGCTCCGGGGATACCACGGAGAGACCAGAGCGCTTCCACGCTGCTGCTTTCACCGGTCCTTTGCTGCTGTCCTAAGGAGGATTTTGCTCCGGGAACATCGCGGATACTGTGTGCTGGTCTGGGAAAATGGCCCATATCGTGATTCTGCTGTGCCTGTTAACTGTTTTGGACTATGAGAAGATCTCTAGTCATCTTGAGAAGTCTACTGGATTCAGGTACACTCAAAGAAATAACTCATTGGATTAACTCAATTTTATTGTTGGCAGGTTTTCCATCCAATAAATATATGTGGCACAAACTCAAACTAATGGCATCCATGCAGTATAATGTAAATGAGTTAGTCCAACTCAAATTTTTCAAATAGAGTTTAAGTAAAATGATAACATTACCTTTATGAATTTAGATAATGCTAGTCCACCTAAATCCTATTTAATTAATTGAAAATGAAATAATGAGGTTAAATATAATTTAATAAAAATGTGTTACACATGATAGAAAACATGGTTTAGTTTTTTTTATTTTTAAATTCACATTATTCAAAACAATCCTCCATTCAATAGTGTTTTAAAATGAATGAATTCACACTGAAAGATGAAAAACATTTCTGAAAGATAATACCATTTTTAAAATGGCAGAGAAATGGAACTCCTATAATTAACTTACAAATCTCCCTTTGCCAAATACAATGAATACAATATAACAGGGGTATGCACTGCTCTTCTAACAGGACAATAACACATAACATGAAGAGTGCACTGCAAACACCAACATATGGAAATAGTGTTACAGTGTGTTGAAACAAACAAATACAGAAAAGCACAAATGATTGATATAACGGCTCAATCTGCTCTGATTAGGAAACTCGTGAATAAAATGACAACAATGAACTCATGAGTCACTTCTTTTTCACATTTCAATCGAACAACTTGATCTTCAGACTTTCGATTTTACCATTCAGCTTGTGCCCATCCAGATTCATCACTACCTTCTGCATGAACTCGAAGGTGTGTTTGAGGTTGTCCGGAAAGCTCAAATCCAGGGCATAAATAAGTCCCAATAGCATGACAAACCCCACAATCACGCTGCCCAAGTTGTCCATGACTATATTGCCTTCGATGACAATTCCCACGTCCTCTTGCTGCCCATCCACATCTCTTTGAAGTGTGTATATGCCCATGACTGTGTTTGCCATGTCCCTCTTGGCATCTTCAGAGGCAGTGGCCTGAACAAAGACACAAGCATACAACACATGTGTTAACTAAAACCTGAATTACTACATTTTATAGAAGCAGATTTACTTATGTGGCTCTCCTCATTGATCAAAACAGTTTTAGACTAACCCTCTGGTATCACTCAAATGTACTACCCAATCTGGCCACTCAGGATAAAAATGTCCACTTTCAAAAACTTGAATGATAAAATGATATGATAACAATATTATATTTAAATATTTTTCCCCCACACTTTTTGGGAAGTGTGGGAACATTTTTTAAATGGACAATTAGGGTAATTTGTACACAGTGTATTCGAGACCGATTAGAAAAATTGAAATTCCAAAAAGTATCTAGAAAAAACACAAAATCATTATAGCCAAATCTGATGTGAAAAATTACCAATTTGGACAAAAATGTCCTGAGTGATACCAGAGAAGGTTAGGACCTCCAACACAGAACTAAATTAAGCTTGTAAGAAAATGTTTACATAAATAAATTATAAAGATATATTCCTGTATGTTCTGTTTGATTATCAACTTTATCTTATTTATTAATTCAGGTATTAAGTTATTTGTTTACATCCCTACTTAATCATGTAATTTGTTGTTATTCCTGTAGTTAATTATGCATTTACCTACTTATTTTGATATGTATTTGATTATTTATTATTTAATAATTTATTTCCTTGATTTATGTGATTATGTAATTATTCCTTTAACAATTTAGTAATTGCTGCATTCACATACCTTTTTAAACATGAATCTATTGATTAATATATTTCTGTATTTCAGCATTTATTTATTATTTTATTTATGTATTTATTCAATTATTTATAAGTTCTTACATATGTATTCATGTCCATATTTATTTATTCATTTATAGATGTATTTATATATAAATGTAAATATTTATTTCAGCATTCATTTATTATTTGTATTTATTTCCAGATATATTCATGTTTTAATTCACATTTGTATTTATCAATTGTATTCCTATGTTAATTTATAGATGTATTTATATCTGTATAAATGTATTAATTCACTTTTTTCTATATTTATTTTAACACTTGCCCGATGAAATTACTTCTGTATCTATTTATTATTATTTTTTTTATTTCTGTATTTATTCATTCTTACATATATTCATTCCTATATTAATGTATACATTTATTTATTTCTGCATGTATTTATGATATGTGATAAGATATTTAGATGTAAGCAGGGATAGGGTTGTGTGCCATAGAATTTTCTTATTATAAATGTAAGTAATGGTGGTTATAATTGTGGGTAACACTGTTAACCACTACATTGAAAACATATTGTGATAAACATACCTGATAGTCCTTAAAAAAAGAGTCTGGATCCTCGTTGAGGTAGATCGCGATGCTTCGCAGGATGCACCCCCTCTTGATGTGGATGTTTTCAAACTAAAGCAGGGGCGATAAATCAAAGACAATTAAGCACAATGCATGTGCAACAGAGCAGGTCTACAAAGTAGAGGGCTGTATCTGTCGTGTGTGTCCCTAAGCAGGACTCCTTACCCCTACATTTCCACAATAAGCTATTGCCTTAAAAACACTATAAAAGCAGACAATTTCTTAAATGTGTTCATATGAGCATGGACAAAAACAATACAGTGAAAAATGAGGTTCTCTGCATTTATACTAACCAAATCTGATATTGCAAGGGCTTCCTTGATTTTGTGCCCCTTCACTCCTCCTTTGATCTTGAAGATCTTCAAGAGCTTGTCTGAGAAGTGGTCCAGCTGCCACATGAACTTTGATTGAAGTGGTGATGTTGTGATCCTCAAAAACTCCGCATTCACCTTAAAAATATTATTAACAAGCACAATACAACCAATTGTTACTTGTTTATTAGAATCACAACCATGCAAGGATGTAGACATGAATCACAAAGGATAATAATAAAAGACTGTCAACAAATACAAATATTTACTTACTTCACTCTGCTGAAACAGAGCAGGCCATCTGCATTTGAAGTCCCCTATCAAAGGCCTTTGCTCCACAATCTCAAGGCGTCTGGGAGAAGGTTTTTTCCATTTTTGCTTTTATCACCACTTCATTGTCACGCTTTTTCAGTTCTGACAATAAGGCAATTCTCTCGTTCTCCAAGCTTTCTGTGGTTTCGCCTTTTGGGTGCAGAGGAATGTAGTTTATTTCAGCTTTTCTTGTTTTTTTTATGTTTGCTGCAGCTTTGCCTTGGCCTGTTTTCTTGTGCTTTAAGGAGTTCACAAGGATTTCAGGATGTCCAAGACGGCCAAGCTTTGTACGATAGTTTTGCATTTTGTACTTAAGAGACTGTTTCCACCCCCCAAATCCTATCTTGGATCCTAGCTGCCCCAAACAAGGGTGGGCCCTCGTCAACGCTGCAGCTACCTCTTCACACTGATAGTCTTTTGGATATTTTGTGAATTTGATCATTTCTTGGGCTAGGCCATCAAGAATGACTCCTTTCAGCTTTAGGCCAGGCTGGAAGTATGTACCAGTTGTCTCAAACTCTGCATTCTGTAGATGAAGCTCAAATTCAGCCTCGTAGGTGAGCTTAGGAACCACAAAAACTGTGGGCCAGGATAACAATTGTGAGGCCTGAGCTTCAGGGGATGGATGCGGGGTTGACGTATACACCATATCATCACTGCAGCATGAGGCTATTGATGATGCAGGGATTAGAGACTCTGAGCTTCCAGTAATTGAGGTCTTATCAAATGAGTCAACTGTGTACTAAGTGATGGAGGGCTCAATATTTGACAATATAGGAGAGTAAATTACTTTCAGTGTGCTTTTATCCTGAATTTCAGACACTGATGTAAGATTCATGAACTCGTTAAAGTCAACATCCATGTATTGCAGACGGAAGTCCTCTTTCAATTGAAGAGATGTCTTGACAAATGTGTGCAGTTCTTCAACTGTTGCTGGGATTCCCGAATCCAGGGTCAGTTTTCTAGAGTCAGACTGGTCGGCAAAGATGATGCGCAGAAGCGCCCGACCTGCCGTTATGGAACACCTTTTAATCTAGAGCAGAAACAAGGTGAAAGAATAACAAGAAAGAAACACATTAGGATTATATCAAAGATGAACATAAAAATGTTTTTACAGTTTAACTGCCCCTTAAATGTGCATGTGTCTGCTGGAAATGTTTTAACAACAAATACCTGCTAGCTAGTTCCAAACTGCAGTGTTTGCCACATGCATAACCTGAAAAAGAGAATAAATAGAATTAGCAATTGACACTGAACAACTGACAATGTCACAGATCAGCTTGTGCAAGTATTGTGAAAGTAGCCGTGTACTTACCATAAATAAGAGGTTTCCCCAAGGTGCTTGTTAATGCTGATCAAACTGCAAAAGACAACAAATATATTTTAGAGGTGTGATTAAAATGCTTATATATTTGAATTTTCACAGAAAACACATAATTGCCTAAGATTGCACAACCCAAAAAACGTTTCTGCACAACTCTGGGTGCCTGCTTGTGAGTGAAGTAACCCATACAAGATTCACATATATATTATCTCATTATTTATATTAAATATTTGGCAGTAAAAAACTAAACTCAACTGAACTCCTACAGAAACGAGTGGCTCCGCCTGTCCTCCTCTGCCTGCCTGCACTAAGGCCAGGAGAGAGATGGACACACCTGCTGAGCTTTATGATAGAAAATGGCAGCCCTTGCATGCAGGCTCTGCCTCCTATACTGTTACCTCATTCACTTGAATTACTCTTTGCATTTTTTGGTTGAATTTAAACTGAATTTCGGTGTACTGTGTTCAATGACAATAACGTTAAATCGAATGTAATATAATCTAATGATCTCCATTATCCAGTATCCAATGCTAACCGTATCTAGCAAGCTAGCTAACAAACCAGTTATTTGGCTAGCTAGCTTGCCTCATGCACTTTAATTACTCTTTGCATTTTTTGGTTGAATTTAAACTGAATTTCGGTGTACTGTGTTCAATGACAATAACATTAAATCGAATGTAATATAATCTAATGATCTCCATTATCCAGTATCCAATGCTAACCGTATCTAGCAAGCTAGCTAACAAACCAGTTATCTGGCTAGCTAGCTTGCCGCGTTACCTCATGCACTTTAATTACTCGTTGCATTTTTTGGTTGAACTTAAACTGAATTTCGGTGTACTGTGTTCAATGACAATAACGTTAAATCTAATGTAATATAATCTAATGATCTCTACTATCCAGTATTCAATGCTAACCATATCTAGCAAGCTAGCTAGCTTGCTGTTTAGACCCAACTAAAAACGGAGCAAAATATAACACGGTGGTTTCAAATATTCTTGTCGATATTATGAAAAGGCATTACTTGGAAACAGGGAACATTCTAAACTACTAGAAAAAACAAATACTTACCAAATAATAGACTTTCCACCGTCAGTTTCCCCAGTCAGTTTCCACAGTCAGTGTTAGACAAAAGGCGGCAAATGACAGAACGGATGTTGCGCATACGCAAAGGGGGTGTGCAAAGGGGCGGTCCCCAATGAAAACAATTCATTTTGAGTTGCTCTGTCTTAAATACATTTAATAAGTGAATTGATTAATGTAATTTGTGTTACACTAATGAACTATACTTAGGTTTATTTCTTAAATAAAAATATTTAAGTAAAGTGAAACCATTTTTAATGTGTCAAGTCTAAGAAGGGCTTGAATCATTTTTTTGAGTGTATGTTCTGCCACCCGCAGTGGGCATTCCCTGCAAAGGTTCGGATGTGTTACACAAATAATTACCGGTTGCCTTGTCACAGACAATCTGTTCGACAAAATATGTTTGTCTTTTTCACTTGCCTGCTATGATGGTTCTTCAGGACTGCTTCTTGAGCTCTAATCACACTTTCACAGACTTTGCTGGTGTTTCTAAAGTAGATGACAATGTATGTGTATCGATTAAGAGGAAAAGATGCCTGGTTTTCTTGTTGTTATTGCTATCAGGAAATGTACAACCTAACCCTGGTCCGCCCAGGGTCCGTAGTCAGATAGCTACTCCTGCTGATTTTAAAGCTAGGTCTGGGCTGGGTTTCATTCACTTAAATGTGCGCAGTCTGTTACCTAAACTAGATTTTGTCCGCATTTGGGCGAGCTTGACTGACGCTGATTGTTTGTTTGTAACCTTTATTTATCCAGATTGGTCCCATTGAGATCATAGATCTCTTTTTCAAGGGAGACCTGCAGAAAGGGCTGATGTCATTGTCTTATCAGAAACGTGGCTAAATAAATCTATTTTGGCCTCTGACATCTCCTTAAATGGTTATAGTGTATATCGTACCGACCGACCTAAAAAAGGTGGTGGCGTTGCCATTTATGTGAAAAATAAGTTTTGTGTAACCAAGATGGTTTCCAAATCTATTAGTAAACAACTAGAATTTTTAGCCTTAAATATCGAAGTAGCAAAGGGTCAACAGGTCATGGTGGTGGGATGTTACAGACCCCCCTCAACTGTCAAGGACTCCTTGTCTTCGTTGGTAAATCTTTTATCTCAACTAGACTACAACTGGGACTGGTTAACTGCAGTGTCAGAGGATTTTAAAAACCTTTGTATCTCATTAAATGTTACTCAGATTGTTGACAGTCCTACTCGCCCAAACATTAAGTTCCCAAATAAATCCTCCCTAATTGATCTCATTTTAACTAATGTTCCCCATAAATACTCATCTGTGGGAGTATTTGCAAATGATCTGAGTGACCACTGTGTTGTAGCCACAATTAGGGACACTAAGGTCCAAAAGGTTAAACCTCACATTATCATTAAGAGAGACAAAAAACATTTTGTGGAGCAGGGTTTTGTTCATGATCTGTGCTGATGTAGAAACTACATGGTCTTATATTTATCTTGGTATTATGGAAATTATAGATAGACATGCACCCCTGCGTACTTTTAGAGTGAAGGGACGAGACAATCCTTGGTTTTCTGCTGAGCTGTCTAGTCTCCTTCATGAGAGAAACAAGTCCTGGGCAAAGGCTAGGAGATCAGGCTCAGAGGTAAAATGGCTGCGTTTTAGGCAGCTAAGAAATAGCTTCACTTCACATGTCAAAAGTGCAAAGTCAAAGTACTATCTGTCAGTTACCACAGAAAACCTAAATAATCCTAGGAAATGTTGGAAAGCCATTAAATCGTTATCCACCGGTGATATCCGTAATGAGCTACCTCCGTGCCTCACCACAGCATCTGGCTCTATATCGGACAGGGCCACTATGCTAAATTGTTTTAATGAGCATTTTGTGTCCTGTGGCTCTCTGTTTCATTCTGTTTCTAACTCTGCTTCTGTGAACACCCCAATCTGTGACTCTGAAAAACGTGTGTTGGAAAACCCTTTCAGTTTGACTCCTTTTACTGTTGATGTTGTTCGTGAAGCCTTAACCAAGTTAGATCCTAAGAAACCGGCCGGCCCGGACAACGTAGAGCCTTTCTTTTTAAAGATAGCTGCAGATTTTATTGCTCCTCCTCTCACTACTCTTTTTAACCTCTCCCTCAGCACTAATGCAATTCCAAAAGTATGGAAGTCAGCTTATGTCCTGCCTTTGCTAAAAGGAGGGGAGGCCACCTTATTAAATAATTATAGACCCATCTCTAAGTTGTCAGTTCTGGCTAAGGTGCTCGAACGCTTAGTGAGTGAACAGGTAAAGGTGTTTTTATGTAACAATGACATCCTGTCTAAACATCAGTCAGGCTTCAGAAAGCAACACAGCACCATCACTGCCACAATGAAAGTGGTGAATGATGTGGCGAGTATTTTAGATAATAAGCAGAGTTGTGCAGCTCTATTTATTGACCTGTCCAAAGCGTTTGATACCGTCGATCATCGCATTTTAAAGCAGAGGCAAGCCAGTATCGGCATATCCAGCCATGCAGTGGGTGGTTTGTGAACTACCTCTCTGAAAGGTCCCAATGTGTTCACTTTGATGGGCTGTCTTCTGAGTGGTTAAACATTGCTAATGGTGTTCCTCAAGGTTCTGTTTTAGGTCCACTTTTATTCTCCATATCAACAGTTTAGGTGAAAATGTGGATGAAGCTACTTTACATTTCTATGCGGATGATACCGTGATGTTCTGTGCAGGTCCCTCCATTCAGGAGGCTGGTGTTAAATTACAGGCTGTTTTTAACATCATTCAGACTCAGCTCTCTGAATTAAAGCTTCTTTTAAATGTTGAGAAAACCAAGGTAATGCTATTTTCTAAAGCTAAAAAGACACCAGAGCCTGTTGTAGATATTGTAACTATGCAAGGAATAAAACTTGAAATGGTTACCAGTTACAAATACCTTGGTATCTGGCTTGATGATTGTCTCACTTTTAAACTTCATGTCAATAACCTGCTTAAAAAGCTGAGGGTTAGGCTAGGTTTCTTCTACAGGAACAAGTCCTGTTTCTCGCTGGAGGCCAGGAAAAGGCTCTGTGACCTTTTGACCTGTGCTGGACTCTGGTGATCTGGTCTATATGAATGCACCTGCCCATTGCCTGAACAAGTTAGATGCTGCGTATCACAGCGCACTGAGATGTGTGACAAACTGTAAAGCATTAACGCATCACTGTACCCTGTATGCAAGGGCTGGTTTGCTTTCACTAACTGTACGGAGGCTTAGTCACTGGTACATTTTTATATACAAAGCCATGTTAGGGAAACTTCCATCTTATATCTGCTCCCTGATCTCACGGAGAATTGTAAGTGGCTACTGCCTGAGATCGCATGCTGTGGTTTTATTAAATGTGCCAACTGCTAGGACTGTCTTAGGGAAGACAGCTTTTAGATGTGCAGCTCCTCTGTCTTGGAATAGTCTGCAAATTAAATGGAAACTGAACAATCTGGTGCCACTAAATGTTTTTAAAGCCCGGTTGGATGCTACTCAATCGGAAGCTGTTGGAACCTGTAAATGTTACTTGCTATGTAAACTGTAGTCGCTGTAAATATGCTGTATGATGTCCTTTTTGTTTTTCTGTTCTGTTATGTCTACTTGCAGCCCTTGAAAAAGAGATCAATGATCTCAATGGGATTCACCTGCATAAATAAAGGTTTGAAATTAAATGAGCTGGACATTTACAGACTAAAAATAATTGTAACTAAAGCAGGAAGCAATTGGGCAGCGGTGATTTTAAAAACTCAATGTCTGTGTTTAATTTATTTGTTTTTATTTTTGCTTTTAATATCTCACTCGCAATGGATACTTTTAGAGTGGGAAGTTTAAATGTAAATGGAGCCAGAGAGGAAAGAAAGAGGGCTTTAATATTTCAGACTGCAAAAATCGTCGATGTCCTCTTTTTACAAGAGACGCACAGCGACGTTTTTAATGAGACGGACTGGAGGAGGGAGTGGGAGGGGGAAGTCATCTTAAGCCACAACACCTCTCTCAGTGGGGGGTGGGCTTCCTCCTCTCCAAGTCTTTTAATCCTGTCTCTCTGGAGGTCGAGCACTTTATCAATGGGAGGTTGCTTTTAATAAAAGCACGGTTTGACCTTTTTACAGTTGTTTTTATAAATGTGTATGCTCCAACAAACGGTACAGTGAGGAAGCTGTTTTTACTCAAAGTTAATGATGTTTTAAACCAGAGGTGCCCAGTACGTCGCCCGCGGGGACAATGCTGGTAGACCGCGAGTCAGAGTCCTGCACGGGTCTGATTTTCAAGACCCGCTCCCGCCCCGCACCCGCGACGTGCAATACCGAACCCGCCCCATTACCCGCACATATTGCCAATTAGTTCCGCAATCCGACCCGACCCGCATAGCCTATGAGCAGTGAAAACGTGCAATTATTAACACACGCAGTTGCATATTTGTCTCAAAAAGCGTGGGATGTTGGTTATTTTCTCAATCTAGGAACCAAAAGCCTCCCAGACGTTGGATTTCGCTCTTGAGGAAGTGTTATTGAAAATGCTGTTTTCTCCGCTAGAGAGCTTCAACTCAGCCATTTTGAATGTGGTGCGCACAGCAGCAGATTGATGCGCTGCAGAGGTTACGATTATGCGCGGTCCCGCGGGGGAGAGGTCTGAGGATTTAAACATTAAACTAAATTATTATTATTAGTACCCGACCTGATGCAGGACTCTGCCGCGAGTCATTCATTAAAAAAAAAAAATCAAGCTCTGTTATAATAGACAAAACAGGTTTTGATCCCGCCTCCCTGCCACTTAATTCAGGAGTTTACTTGATTGACAGAAAAAGCGACCTATCGCTTTCCAGTCTGTTAACCCAGAATGCAAAGCGATACAAAATCAGTCAAGTGCGGGAAAACTCAAATTAATGTAAACAAGAGACAAATAACAAAATGAGTGCGGGACCGAGCAAAAAGCTAAAGACAAACCACTTCCACCCAGAATGGGAGGAAGAATATTTGTTTGTGATGTCACTTTCAAACGTGATTTGCCTTATTTGTAAAGCAAGCGTCGCTCTGCCAAAGAAATGTAACGTGGAGAGGCATTATCGGAGTGTTCACAAGGCATAGCAGCGACTTCCCTCCGAGTAGCGAGTTGAGAAAGAGAAAGGTGAGGGAACTTAAGTTACAATTAGCTGGACAGCAGTCACTTTTCTTAAAGCCGACATCCACCGCAAAGGCAGCCACTGAAGCATCTCTACGAGTGAGTCACGCTATAATCAAACACAAAAAATCCTTTCAAGATGGAGAGATGGTGAAAGAAGCCTTCGTAGAAGCAGCAGGCGCCTTGTTTCGGGATTACACAAACAAAACAGAAATAGTAAACGCTATCAAGGCCGTCCAATCATCACGGAGCATAGTCACACGTCGCTGTGAAGTCATGGCTGAGGATTTGACCCAGCAACTCAGGAAGGACATAGAAGACTGCGAGTGTTTCTCACTCCAACTAGACAAGTCCACTGACGTGAGCGATACAGCACAATTGTGCGTTTTTATCTTGATGGTGTTCACAGACATGACGGCGAAAGAGGAGCTGCTGACAATTCTGCCAATGAAGGAACACACTCGGGGCGAGGACATTTTTCGGACGTTTAAAAACTTTGTTGACAAAACTAAACTCCCCATGTCTAAGTTGAGTTCCATCACAATGGATGGTGCGCCTGCGATGGTGGGCCGGTGTAATGGCTTCATCGCAAAATGCAGAGAGGACGACATATTCCCTGACTTTCTGAATTATCCCTGCATCGTACACCAGCATGCACTTTGTGCTAAAATGCTGAACATGAAAGAGGTAATGGATGTGTCACTTAAAGTGGCCTGTTCTATTCGGGCAAGACCTCTTCAAAGACGGCTGTTTCGTGCATATCTGGAGGATGCCGACTGTGTTCACACTGACCTCTTACTACACACCGACGTAAGATGGCTGAGTAGGGGCAATTTTCTCGAGAGATTTCGAGTGCTTCTACCGGAGATAAAGGCATTTCTCCATGGCACCAAGCTCGCGGGGTACGCACGTCTAGATGACGAGTGGCTGTTAGATTTGGCGTTTTTAACAGACATTACACACATGTTAAATGAGCTGAACTTGGAGCTACAAGGGAAAGACAGAACTGTGGTTGACATGATCAGCTCAGTTAATGCCTTCAAACGAAGACTGCATCTGCTGTGTTCAAAGCTGCAGCGCAAAGATTTGGCCAACTTCCAAAACATCGGCTCTGAGCTGGAGAAGCAAGGGAAGGACAGCGCGCTCCTTGACAGTGCGCGCTACACAGAGAAAGTCAATAACATTACATCTGACTTCGAGAAACGCTTCCGAGACTTCGCTTTGCTCGAGCCAATCGCCACATTCATGTGCTATCCATTTAGTGAAGACCATGATATTGATTCGCTGGCCCAAAACATCGGAGCAGTGTTTCATCTGAACCCGTCTGCGCTGGAGGATGAGATGTTGTCGCTGCAGGCCGACATCCAGTTGAAGGCATGCCCATGCCGGACAGTCTTGGCCTGCTTGTTATGTGTTTCTTAACAGAGATAGAGAGAAATAGAGAGAGGTTAACATGCCATTTTAGTTTGATGTATTCATGTATTTGTTTCTGTAGTTATCACATGTATAAATAAAACGTATTATTCAGCCCCCTGCAATTTGAGATTTTATTTTTGGTTGGTAGACCTCGGTGAGCTGGTCATTTCAAAAGTAGCCCACCGGCCC
This sequence comes from Gymnodraco acuticeps, assembly GCF_902827175.1. Classification (NCBI taxonomy): domain Eukaryota; kingdom Metazoa; phylum Chordata; class Actinopteri; order Perciformes; family Bathydraconidae; genus Gymnodraco; species Gymnodraco acuticeps. The sequence goes on from NW_022991869.1 coordinate 41,033, forward strand.
AAAAAGGGTTGGGATTTGAATTGTATAGAAAATGCATCTTTAAATCTCAACCATGCAGAGCCGCATCCAGCATCCCAGCATCCCAGCATGATATATTGAAATCCTCAAAGAGAAAAAAATGGCTTTAGCCAACCTGCTGGACGTTAAAGTTCAGGGTGCACTGGTCAGGTCCCGGTTCCTCAACACCAATGAGATGGATGCTCCCACTAGCTTCTTCTTCGGCCTTGTGACGAAGGTAACTTCGTCACTATGGACTCACTGCTTCAGGCCGGGTAATTGTGTGCACCTGGTGTCCTGTGTTGTCTCCTCCCCCCCTCACCTGTGTCTTGTTGTGCTGATTAGTGTGTGTATTTAGGCTCTGTTTCCCTGTCTGTTGGGAGGCTGGTAGTGTGTGAGATCCTTGTGGCTGGTAGGATGTGTGCACAGGAACAGCAGGATTGAGGCTGTGTCCTGTGCTCAAGTTGAATAAATGCCCACGTCGGGTTATATTTTTGGACGTTCTGCCTCTGCTTCCTTGCTTGGTCTGGGCCGCTCAACGGTCAGCTTCTCACAGGCCTGGAGAGGAAGAATGGGCAGAGGCGAGTGATCCACTCACTGCTGTCAGACACAGGGCAGGAAATAACAGAGCCAAGCCAGATCAGGAGGCGAGCTGTGAGCTTTTATTCCACCCTCTACACTAGCGAGTATGAGGAGGGGGAAACTCTGTCCGAGGGGTTCTGCAACGAACTACCTCAGGTCTCCGAGGAGACCGACTCACAGCTCGAAGGGCCGTTAACGATCCAGGAGCTGCAGACCGCCCTGCAAGGCATGCAGGGACGGCGGGCTCCTGGTATCGATGGCCTCTCCGTAGAGTTTTTTAAAGCCTACTGGGACGTCTTGTCACATGACCTTTTAGACATTTTGAATGAAAGTCTGGCCTCTGGCTCGATGCCGATGTCCTGCAGGAGAGCGGTGATCACGCTGCTACCAAAAAAAGGAAACCTGCAGGACATCAAAAACTGGCGCCCTGTGTCTCTGCTGTGTGTGGATTACAAACTTCTGTCCAAGGCTTTGGCCACCAGGCTGGGGAGGGCTGTGGAGCAGGTCATCCACCGGGACTAAGCCTTCTTACAGTGCAGACGCGTTTCTGCTTGCTCTTGCCTCTGCTTACTTTTTTATGCTGTTTTTCTATTTTTCTTTTTCTGAAAACTTCAAACAGCGGCTCCTGGACATTAACTTATCACTGGGACAGTTATTCTTCGTAAATAGACGGAGGGTCTCAGCCATATTTCAATATTTTTACGACGACCTCAGTCTTACAGTGGCGTGGCCTAGCAACAGCTAAAGCCTGGTACAGCATGCTATTTAGCTTAAGCTAGTTAGCAGCAAAATGCCTACAGATGACTTCCACAAACTTCTACAGAAGATGGCTGTGTTGGAAATGAAAATGCAACGGTTGGAATTTAACGTGGAAGTGAATGGACTTGGTTGGAATGACACCACTTTATCAGTGTTGCAAAAGAATGGACAAAGGCATGCTAACTCAAAGCTAGTTAGCAGCTACAAGGATTCCAATGAACAGGGGGGCTGTGTACCGGGTAATACATCTACAGGTTATAAATCTACAAGTGGTAGTCCTCCCTGGAACTCTCTGGGTGCAAAGCCGAAGAGTAAATCATTTCCATGGGATTTGGGAGGACGAACAACAGGCAGAGCCCAGCGCTCTGCAATCTGTGATGCGACCGGCTGGCCTGCATTGTTATCACCCAGGAAGAGCGCCTCTTCAACCCCTATTCATACTAGGAATCCACCGTGGACAGCTGCTAAAGGGAGAACTACAAAAAATCCTCCTAAACCACCAAGTGTGCCAATCCAGAACAGATACGCTCCGCTGACCAAGAACCGGAGATCTCTTTCTGATGACCTGGATAACATGTCCTCTTCACACAGCAGGGTAAGGACCAATAGCTACTCCAAAAGTAAAAGGCTAGAGGGAAAGCTAACGACTGGGCCTGAAACTCTGATTGTGGGTGACTCTGCTGTAAGAGATGTAAAAGGTCTGTGTAATAAGAACAACACCAAAGTACTCTGTTTTCCCAAGGATGTGGTCTCTGACTTGGCTGAGAAGATCCTGCATATTGGGGCTGAACATCAGACTGTGAAGAATGTGGTACTGCACATTGGAACAAATGATGTTGTGAAACAACAGTCAGAAGTGCTGAAAAAAGACTTTAAATGTCTGTTGGAAACTGTCAGCTCTCTAAATGCAGAGGTGTTCATCAATGGCCCTCTACCGCCAGTCAGAAGAGGAGTGGAGAGATTCAGCAGATTGTTTGCACTGAACACCTGACTTTCAACGGCCTGTACTGACCATTCTGTTCATTTTATTGACAATTTTAACTTTTTCTGGGACCGCAGACATCTTTTTAAGGCAAATGGAGTTTGCCTGAACAAGTCAGGAGTAAAATTGTTTATCTCTAACATATTCAACTGCCTGCGTTATCAATCTGTTCCCTCTGCCAAGGACAAGCAACAAGAGGAATCAAAACAAGAGAAAGACACAACACATCACTCAGAAAACCTTGAAAATCTATCACTGCACCCGCCTGAGGAATGTCTTGATTATGGGAGACAAATGGAGGAGTCTCCACTGCCCTTCACCCCCCCTATCACCTCTAAGGATACTCTTCCTTCACCCCACAGCTCTTTCTACTCTCCGTTCACCCTTTCACCCTCGCCCACCCTCCTGGAGATCGCTGAACACATGAAGGAGATACAGAGGGTTGGCACCGATTCCTTCCTGTAGTTCAATAACCAAACTAGGTCGATACGCAGGGCTGGCAGCATGTCCTTTACCCCCGCTCCTCAAAGACGGCCATCCAAATCACTGAAGCAGAGATGGGCACCACCTCCCCCGTCTCCGTCACCGTGCCTACGTCAACCACCTCCTCCCCCTGGACGCGCACCAACACCCCCGTCACCATGACTACCACAATCATCCGGACCAAAACGTCCTCCCCCCCCTTCAAGACTGCTGTCTCCGAAGCCTGATAAGGATGTGTGTGTAAAAAACGCAAACACTGACTGATATATGCTGGGTCCAGGCTCAAGGGCGTATGGCACTCTCAACTCTTTCCAGGACATGCCGGGGCCCTGCCTGCCTGTAGATTTGCCGATATATGTGTTGATAGGTAATAGATTAAGAGTGGTGAATCATAGAAACAGGAAGCGCTCAAACGTTTGTGTGAGTTTATCTAATTTAGCAGTGATTCCATGTCAGCCACAGCTTGTTACAAAAAATCTTACTGATAGTGTGTTTAACAAACTTAAACTAGCTTTATTAAATGTCAGGTCTTTGGCAGGAAAAACATTTTTAATCAATGATTTTATCACTGAGCACAATCTCGATTTTATGTTTTTAACAGAAACTTGGATTGAACCAAATAACAGTGCAGCTGTTCTTATCGAATCAACCCCTCCCAACTTTAGTTTTATGAGTCGGGAAATAATGCATAAGAAAGGGGGTGGAGTTGCTATTCTGTTCAATGATTCCCTTCAATGCAGGAAGACATCTTATGGGAACTTTGCTTCTTTTGAATATGTGGCCTTTCAGCTGAAATGCTCCTCTCGAGCTCTGTTCCTAAATATCTATAGACCACCCAAATACTGTGCAAGCTTTTTTGATGACTTTACTGAACTGCTGTCTATAGTGTGTATTGACTTTGACCGTCTAGTCATTGTTGGTGATTTTAACATCCATGTTGACAACCCCCAGGACAGAGGGGCTAAAGAACTGTTTTGTGTTCTTGATAGCTATGGACTGACTCAGCATGTGACCGAGCCCACGCACAATAAGGGGCACACTCTGGACTTCATGATCTCAAAGGGTCTGAATATCTCTGAGGTTGTGGTGACTGATGTTGCACTCTCTGACCATTCCTGTGTTTTCTTTGAGAGCTCTATTTCTGTTCACACAAATGTTCAAAAAGAGGTAACCACAAAGCGATATTTAACTGAAAATACTAGGGAAATGTTTACTCAGAATTTTTCTTCTACACTTTCCCCTGCTAACATCTCAGTAAATGAGCTAGTAGATCATTTTAATTCAAAAATTAAAAATGTTATAGATGCCATTGCTCCAACTAAGGTAAAGGAAGTGTCTGGGAAGAAAATATCTCCATGGAGAAAGGCCATGACCGTGAAAACAGAAAAAAGAGAATGTCGAAAAGCTGAACGCAGGTGGCGAAAAACAAATCTCCAGGTGCACTTTGAAATCTATAAAGAGAGACTTGGCCTTTATAATTTGGAATTGAAATTTTTGATATCATTGCCAAAAACAAAAACAACGCACGTGCCTTGTTCGCTACCGTCGACAGACTAACTAACGCCCCAGTGTCAGTAGCCTCTGAATTTCTATCCACCAGGGCGTGCAATGATTTTGCCTTCTTCACTGACAACATTCAGAAAATAAGACATGCAGTCAGTGCCTCTGCATCAGGAACAGCAAATGTGTTGTCTCTGTGTCCACTTAACATCAATTCAAACACCATGACACAATTCCATCAGATTAATGATAAAAACCTAGAGGAGATTATACAACTTCTGAAATCCTCCTCCTGCTGCCTTGATATTATTCCGACAGGATGTTTCAAAGATGTTTTGCCTTGCATGGCCTCAGATCTACTTCATATAGTAAACAAGTCTCTTCACTCAGGTGTTTTTCCACAGGCCCTAAAAACTGCAGTCATTAAACTGCTCTTAAAAAAGAATAATCTAGATGCTTCAGTAATGAACAATTACAGGCCCATATCAAATCTCCCATTTCTAGGTAAAATCATTGAAAAAGTAGTCTTTCAACAGTTGAGTAATTTCTTGCATTTAAATAGCTGTTTCGATGTGTTCCAGTCAGGCTTTCGTCAAAACCACAGCACTGAGACTGCTCTTGTAAAGGTCTTCAATGACATCCACTTAAACACAGACAGTGGCAGAACTTCAGGGTTAGTATTATTAGATCTCAGTGCTGCGTTTGACACTGTTGACCACAGCATATTACTAGACCGACTGGAGAACTGGGTGGGACTTTCGGAAACAGTTCTAAATTGGTTTGAATCCTACTTAAAGGACAGAAACAACTTTGTTTCTATAGGTAAATACACATCTGCGTTGACAAATATGACATGTGGGATTCCTCAAGGCTCCATCTTGGGGCCTCTTCTCTTTAATGCTACCACTGGCTACCACTGGCTCAGATAACCAACTTTCAGATAATGAAAAACAACAAAATAAGTTACCATAGCTATGCGGATGACACACACATTTACATAACCATTTCACCAGGAGACTATTCTCCAGTTAACACACTGAGTAAGTGCATTGAACAAATCAATGACTGGATGTGTCAGAACGTTCTCAAATTAAACAATGACAAAACTGAGGTAATGGTTTTTGGAGCCAAGGCAGAACGTATAAAAGTTAGCGCTGAGCTTCAGTCTGCAATGTTCAAAACAACAGATAGAGCCAGAAATCTAGGTGTAGTCATGGTGTCACGATCTGTCTTTATGGTGTTTTGTCTTGTCTTGTTTCATGTTTTATGTTGAACGGTCTTCACTTCCTGTCTTGCCTGTTTCTGTCTGCGTTGTGTCTTGTTTAAATCTGTCTGTGGTTCCCGTCGTTAGTTTCCCTGGTGTGTCTAATTTACCCGATTGTGTTCACCTGGTGTCCCTGTGTTTTCTCCTCCCTCCTCACCTGTGTCTTGTTTCTGTGATTAGTCTTGTGTGTATTTAAGTTCTGGTATTTCTGTCTGTCTTTGTCGGTTCGTCTTGTGTCATGACCAGTTTCTTCAGATCCAACGGCTGACGAGTGGCAGAAAACGGAGAAGTGGTGTACAGAGTACGATTCAAAGCGTGTGTGAGGTTTTTTTTTCACGGAGCCTACATATTCGTTGGTTTGGTGAACGGTTGTGGTTTTTTTTATTTTTATAACGCCCCCCCCTAGGGGGTTCTTCCCCTGAGCTGGGCGTTTGTTTTGATGACAGATTCAATGGCAACTGAGCCAGGAATGGACAAGACCATGGCAACGCGGATCATGGACAACGAGAAAGAGGGGGGCAAAACGGACGGAAAGGAGGATACCAACGAAGAACAAGGACAAAACAAGAAAGCGGGAGAGGAGGAAACAAGAAAGAAGACGGGGACTGTGAGGTACAGTGTAGAATTAACTGTGGATGGAGGAGACGCAGTAACAATGATGGACTTACTAAAAGGAATACAAAAAAAGTGTGGGGTTGTGGACGGGTGAAGAGTGAGAGGGGAGAGGCTATATGAAATCACCATGAGGACCTGTCTGGGGAAAATAAAAATAATGGAGGGACTGAGGGTGAACGGGGTCATGGTGCATGCACAGGACCTCTTGAACAAAGATATGACTGTCTCATTCCTAAATCTGCCGGTATATGTACCTGATGGCATGATAGTTAAGAGACTGAAAGAGTGGGGGGTCGAGCCTATCTCGGCAATCAAAAAAAGAGTGTGGCCGGGCACAGAAATCTCAGACGGCACCAGATTCCTGAGAGTTAGATTCAATGACAAGGTTAGCTCCCTCCCTTACTCAACAAAGTTAGAAACAGTGAGGGGTGCGGAGTACTTCAGACTACTGCACAATCGCCAGGTTCCTGTCTGCCGGCTGTGCATCCAGCCCGGTCACTTCTTCAGGGAGTGCCCGGAGTTTAAATGCCACAAGTGTGGCCAGGCAGGACATTATGCCAGGGAGTGCAATTTCAGGGCGGAGAGAGAGGAGAAAGAGGAGGAAGAGAAGGAGGACAAGGAGGAAGACGAGGAGCAAGACGAGGAGCAAAAGGGGGAGGAGGAAGACGAGGAGGAGGAAGACGAGGAGGAGGAGGACGACGACGAGGAGGAAGGGGTGGAAGGAGCGAAGAAAAGACCCTTTGAGGAGGTCAGCGATGAGGATGGTGGCCTGAGTGGGGGAGGAGCGGCGGGAGACGAGGATGGAGCTAAGAAAAGTGCAAAGCAGAGCGGCGGAGGCGCCGAAGGGAGCGGCGGCGGAGGAAAGAAGGTTCGGAGTCCTGGAGTGGTGGAGGACATCTCGGAGGCATCAGATATGGATGAGGGAGTGCTGGAGGAGGACCCTGTGGGCGCCATGATTATCGGGAACCCTAAGGATAAGCAGAGGGACAGCGGCATGAAGAAAAACGGGCGTGGGGGTGTGGGGAAGACCTCAGCGGAGAACGTCGGGCGGAGTGATAAACGCAAAGCGGACAAGGCAAAGGAGATGGAGAAAAGAAGAGCGAGCTCAACAGAGGGGGAGCTCGGGAAAGGAAACAGCTCAAGGTAACAATGTTAAGGACGCTTATTATAACAGCATTCCTTTTGATGGCAACCATCTCCTCCTTTAATGGCAATGGCCTCAGAAATAGGATTAGGAGAGAACGGGCGATAATTCTATGTGGGGCAAGTATAATATGTCTGCAGGAAACACATTGGGATGGGGGGTGTGTGGAGGAGGTAAAAAAGGAGTGGATGGGTAAAGTGTTTACAAATAATGGGAGTGTACATGCTAGGGGGGTGGCGATACTCATAAACTCAGGGGAGGTAAAGAATGCAAGGAAGGTTGAGGATGATGGTGAAGGGAGAATGATTGGAGTAGAGTATGAATACATGGGGGAAAAGTTCAAATTGATAAAAGTATATGCACCTAATAGGCAAAAGGAGAGAATGATTTTCTTTGAGGGGTTGGGGGGCAAATGTGGGGGGAACTGCATGATTGTTGGGGACTTCAATGTATGGTGTGGGAGGTTGGATGCGACAGCGAGTGCTCGCTTTGGGAGAGACTCCTCTAGAGGGGCGCTCAAAAGCATAATGGAAGCGAACGGGTTGATTGATGTGTGGAGAGAAAGGAATGTGGATGCGAGGGAATTCTCTAGGAGAAGGGCAAGCTCACACAGAGTAGGATTGACTTCGCTCTGTGCTCAGAAGCTGTAGCTGGGAAGATTGGGAGCATCGAATACAGGGCCACTGCGCTGAGCGATCATATGGTTCTTAGTCTCAGGATGGGACTGAGAATGAATGAGAGGTGTGGAGGTGTGTGGTGCCTGAATGCCAAACTGCTGAATGATGAGGTGTACAAGGAGAGGGTGAGAGAGTGTATAAGGGAGGGAGGTGCAAGGAGCAGTAATATATTAACTGGGTGGGAGGAACTCAAAAATGAGATCAAACAAATAAGCATAAAACACAGTAAGGAAAAAAATATGCTTGTTAGAAGAAGGGAGGAAAGGGTGAAGAGAGAGTTCGTTAAAGAGGCGGAGAAAATAGATAGAGACGGGGAGGGATTTAGGAGAATATACAAGGCTCAAAGATGAGCTGGAGGGTATAGAGAAGGACAAATGCAGGGGGGCGACGGTAAGGAGCAGGGCCAAATATGCACTGGAGGGGGAAAAATGCACTAGCTTTTTTCTAGGGCTGGAAAAAAGTAAGCAGGAAAGGAATTATTTAAAACAGGTTGAGGGAATGGATGGTAGGAAAATAAGAGATTTAGTAGGGATAGCAGAGAGAGTAGAGGAGTTTTACGCGGAGTTGTTTAGGGCAGAAGAGATCGATAGGGAGAGTGTAGAGACGGCGATAGACACAATGGACAAGGCTTTAAATGAGAGTGAAAGAGAGATGTGTGAGGGAGGGATTGGTACAGGAGAAATAGATCTAGCAATAGTAGGGTTGGGTAGAAATAAGAGTCCGGGGTTAGATGGGTTAACAGCAGAATTTTATATTACATTTAGGGAACTACTAATACCGGTGTTGCACAGGGTGTTCAAACACATTGAGGAGGAGGATGACTTGCCGACCAGCATGGCAACGGGGGTTATAAGCATGATCTTCAAAAAAGGGGATAGGGACAGATTAGAGAACTATAGGCCGTTGAGCATGCTTAACAATGACTACAAAATTCTGGCCAGGGTACTGGGGAATAGAATCAAGAGGGTTATCAAAACAGTGGTGGGTGGGAATCAGGCGTATAGTGTACCGGGGAGGGATATAAGTGATACGACAAGCCGTATCAGAGACGTCATAAAACACATGAAGGGGGGGAAGGGGGGCATAGTAATGAGCCTTGATTTGAACAAAGCGTTTGAACGTGTCAATCACGAGTATTTATATAGAGTGGTAGAGAAAGCGGGATTTGGAGTGAAGATGGTGGGCTGGATCAAAAGATTATACAGTCGGGCGGTTAGCTGTGTCAAGATAAATGGGATCATAACCAACGTGTTTAGGTTAGGGAGGTCGGTCAGGCAGGGATGTCCTCTCTCCTCCATGCTGTATGCCTTGTCAGCTGAACCATTAGCCACAATGCTAATTCAGAACCAGAACATTAGGGGGGTGGAGATACCGGGGGGACAGGTCAGTCTCCTGTACCAGTATGCAGATGATACCACGGTTACGGTAAGTGATGGGGATAGTGTGAGGGAAGTGTTAGAAGTAGTAGAGCAGTATGGCAGGGCGTCAGGGGCAAAGATAAACACGGACAAATCAGAAGTAATGTATATAGGTAAGGATGAAGTGGATAGGACAGGAATAGAGCTCAGGGAAAGGAAAGATTATTTTAAGGTGCTGGGTGTCAATTTGGGTATAAATGAAATGGAGGGGAGGGATATGCAATATGAGGGAATCATTAACAGCATAAAGAGGACGCTCAGGTTTTGGAAGCTGAGATGTTTGAAGTTAAGAGGAAAGGTAGTTGTTATAAATGGGCTTATAGGGAGCAAATTAGTCTATATCATGACTGTCATGGAAATGCCGGAGAGGGTTCGTAAGGAAATCGACACGGCAATAAATGAGTTTATGTGGGGTGGGAGGGGCATTAGAATTGCGAGAGAGGTAATGGAGAATGAGCATAAGGATGGAGGGATGAAGCTGATCAACTTGGAAAGGAAAAAGAAGGCATTAAGGGTCAAAATGATACTTAAATATATCAACGACAAAGAGGATAAAAAAGATCATGCTTGGAAAGTATTTTTAAAAGAAGCAATCAATAAGTGTGGAGGCTGTGGTGACAGCGCTTTATTCATGTCTTTAAAAAAAGAAATGCTTAGCAGTGTTTCGGAGTACCACAGAGAGGCTCTATTGGCATGGGGGGAGTTTTTAAAAGGGGTGAAGCATGAGTGTGTGAATGTTGAACAAGTGTGGAATCAGCCTGTATTCCTGAACCATATGGTCGCTGTGGAGAAGTGCCCTGTATTCGATCTCCAAATGTGGGGGGCGGGTTTCAGACACATCAGGGATTTGGTTTATGAGTATGTACCGGGGTTTATGGGGGCACAGGTGATAGTGGATGAGGTGAGGGGTAGAGGGGGGAGAATGCCTTTGAAAACAGCGGAAGGGATCATGAACAGGGTGGAAAAGGGAATGCCTGGTGGGTGGAAGGAAATGATTGAGAGCGAAGCTGTAAGAGGTGGAGAGAGTGTGGCAGGAATGTGCGTGGGGGAGGGAGAGGTGTGTGTGAAAATAGAAAAGATAAAAACTAAGACGGTTTACAAAATACTGAGGGGAAATCAAATAAGAAGGCCTGCTTCTGAGCGTGTGTGGGAAAAGGTTCTTGAGAAGTTTGATGTGCGGAAGATATGGGGAAATTTAAGGGTGAAGTGGAATAGCATTGAGTGTGAACATTTCGATTTTTTTTTGCGTCACAATAGGGTGTACAACAACTTGATCATAAGCCAGTTTGATGTAACAGTGAAGAGGGAATGTGATGTGTGTAAGACAAAGGTTGAAACGTGTATGCATGAATTTTTTTAATGTAGCAAGCTGGGAGTGTACTTTGAAAGACTGAAGGAGCTAATTGATAAATGTTGGGCCGGGAGGATAATAAAAGCGATGGTATGGAAGGAGTTGTGGCTGTTTGGGGTGCATGAGAGAATGAAAGGGCTCAATGTGAATCTCTGCAATTATGTGCTGAGCCATGCCCGGTATGCTTTGAAGATCAGGAGGGACGTAGCCCATTATGAGAGCAGAACAGTAGATGTATGGGATGTTTTCAAACGGATTTTAAGCAAAAACATTCACATGGCATACGCGTACCTGGAGAAAGACATTTTTCTGGAAAGCTTTGTGGAAGGGTGCGCTCTGGTGGGTGTGATGGACGATGACAGCCTGGTGTTTGAGTATGATGGGGTTGGCTAGCATGTGCGGTGAGAGTATGGTGTGGAGTGGCTTGATAAACATAAAGTGTGGTGTGTTTTTAAAAAAAAAAAGAAAGTTGTTTCTCATATTGGGGTTTTGTATCATTATTTACTGTGATTGAACTATCAAAATGGGGTTTTTGGTAGTCTATCCCGGGCTATTGCATTTTGCTTGTTTCTCTTATTTGTCATGTGTTGCATGGTTATGTTTTAAAATGTTTGGCCACTGTTACGGTATGTAAGACAAGGTATCGCAATAAAATGTAAAATTATGTTTTTTCTAATAAAAAAAAAAAAAAGTCATGACTAGTTCGTCGGTGAGTGTTCTGTTTTGTCTTTGTTTAGCACCTAGCCTTGAAATAAAGGAATTTTCACTTTAATCTGCATTTGGGTCCTACCTGCTTCACACACCGTGACAGTACGAACCGACCACAAAATGGACCCAGCAGATGATCCATGGGAGGTTGAATTACAGCATTTAACTTTCTATCTGGCTTGCTGCTTCGATTGGTGGAAGGGAGCGTCCAGTGTTCGGCAGAAGAGGGCCGCTCTGGTAGAGGCGCTCCGGTTGGCAGCAGAGAAACCATGTTTTGTTGAGTTCTTACCTGACTGGATTTTGGACTTCCTTCAAGCATGTGATTCCCGGCCTGCTAGCCCCAGGCATGCTAGCTCCCTGTCTCCAAATTTCCAACCTGGCACCATACGCCTTGGTGGGTTCCGCCTGAAGTCAACCCGTGGTTCTGCCCCAGTTCCTGCTCCTGTCCAGGAGTCGTATTCCGGAACTCGTCTGGCTTATGGAGGTCCACGGAGTATTCAGGAGGCTGCTAAGAGGAGTCGTCGCAAGGGCAGGCGAGCAGCCCGAGCCCCAGCAGCCATGGTTCCGACTCCAGTACAGGCCCCAACAGCCATGGTTCCGGCTCCAGTGCCGGACTCAGCAGCCATGCCTCCATGCTACAGTACCGGCCCACGCAGCTTTGCGTTCATACTGGATTACCTGGCTTACACAACCAGGGTCCAGGCTTCCGCGCCGGACCCAGCAGCCATGATTCTGGCTTCAATTCCGGCCCCCGCAGCTATGGTTCCGGCCCCAGCAGCCATGGTTCCGGCTTCAGTACCGGCCCCGGAAGCCATGGGCTCGACTCCAGTTTCGGCTACAGGGCTGGCTCCCCAGCCGACGCCAGCTCCCCGAGTCTTGTCGGCGTACCGGCCGACTACAGCACCTCGTCTCCTGCTGGCTCCACAGCCGACGCCAGCTCCCCGAATCTTTTCGGCGTACCGGCCGACTCCAGCAGCTCGTCTCCTGCTGGCTCCCCAGACGACGCCAGCTCCCCGTATCCTGTCGGCGTACACACCGACACAAGTTCCCTCTCAAGTCCCCTCTCCAGTTCCTACCCGAGTCCCCTCTCTAGTTCCTACCCGAGTCCCCTCTCCAGTTCCTACCCGAGTCCCCTCTCCAGTTCCTACCCGAGTCCCCTCTCCAGTTCCTACCCGAGTCCCCTCTCGAGTCCCCTCTCTAGTTCCCTCTCGAGTTCCCGTTCCCTCTCGAGTTCCCTCTCGGGTCCCCTCTCGAGTCCCCTCTTTAGTCCAGTCTCCTCTCAAATCCCTTCTCGAGTCCCCTCTCAAGACTCCTCTCCAGTTCCCTCTCAGGTCCCCCCTCGAGTCCCCTCTCTAGTCACCTCTCAAGTTCCTACCAGAGTCCCCTCTCGAGTCCCCTCTCTAGTCCCTCCTCTAGTCCCTCCTCGAGTCCCCTCTCTAGTCCCCTCTCTAGTTCCCCTCGCGAGTCCCCTCTCGAGTTCCCTTCTCTAGTCCCTCCTCTAGTTCCCCTCTCGAGTCCCCTCTCGAGTCACGTCTCGAGTTCCCCCTTGGTTCCCCTCTCGAGTCTCCTCTCGAGTCTCCTCTCGAGTCCCCTCTCGAGTCAAGTCTCAAGTCCCTACCCAATGTCCTGGTCCGTTGGAGGTTCCGCTGGGGGTCCTGCCAACTCCATGTCCTGTCCCGTTGGAGGCCCCGTCGACTACTCCTCTGCCGGGGGTCCTACCAATCATATGTCTGTCCCGTTGGAGGTCCCGCCGTCTACTCTCCTGCCGGGGGTCCTGCCAGCTCCTTGTCCTGTCTCGTTGGAGGTCGCGCCAACTACTCTCCTGCCGGGGGTCCTGCCAACCCTTTGTCCTGTCCCGTTGGAGGGCCCGCCGTCTATTCTCCTGCCGGGGGTCCTATCAACCCTTTGTCCTGTCTCGTTGGAGGTCCCGCCGTCTACTCTCCTGCCGGGTGTCCTGCCAACCCTTTGTCCTGTGCCGTTGGAGGCCCCGCCGACTACTCTCCTGCCGGGGGTCCTGCCAACCCTTTGTCCTGTCCCCTTGGAGGTCCCGCCGTCTACTCTCCTGCCGGGGGTCCTGCCAGCTCCTTGTCCTGTCTCGTTGGAGGCCCCGCCGACTACTCTCCTGCCGGGGGTCCTGCCAACCCTTTGTCCTGTCTCGTTGGAGGTCCCGCCGTCTACTCTCCTGCCGGGGGTCCTGCCAATCCTATGTCCTGTGCCGTTGGAGGCCCCGCCGACTGCTCTCCTGCCGGGGGTCCTGCAAATCCCGTGTCCTGGTCCTCTTCCGTGGGGGATCCTGCCGAGGCCTGTCCCACCAGCTACGACACCGGGTCCTGCCCGGCCTCCGGGACTGTCCCGTCAGCGCCTTCCTGCCCGGCCTCCGGAGCTGTCTGGTCTTCGCCCTCGAGCCCGGCCCTCTGAAAGCCGCAGTCTTCGCCCTCGAGCCCGGCCCCATGAGAGCCGCAGTCTTCACCCTCGAGCCCGGCCCCATGAGAGCCGCGGTCTTCACCCTCGAGCCCGGCCCCCTGACTCTTCCTGCCGCGGTCCTCGCCCTCGGGCCCGGCCCCCTGACTCTTCCGGCCGCGGTTCTCGCCCTCATGCTCGGCCCCCTGACTCTTCCTGCCGCTGCCCTCGTCCTCGAGCCCGGCCCCCTGACTCTTCCTGCCGCTGCCTTCGCCCTCATGCTCGGCCGCCCGAGTCCCCCACCTTAGACTCTGCCTTGCCCCCGGGCCGTCCGCCCGAATGCCCCTTTTTGAACTCTGCCTTGCCCCCGGGCCGTCCGCCCGAGATCCCTTCCTGGTCCTCTGCTGTGCCTCTGGGCGGTCAGCTCAGTCCCGTCCTCCTGACCCCCTCCACCCACCCTGGTGGTCTAGTGATGTGTTGTGTTCACCTGGTGTCCCTGTGTTTTCTCCTCCCTCCTCACCTGTGTCTTGTTTCTGTGATTAGTCTTGTGTGTATTTAAGTTCTGGTTTTTCTGTCTGTCTTTGTCGGTTCGTCTTGTGTCATGACTAGTTCGTCGGTGAGTGTTCTGTTTTGTCTTTGTTTAGCACCTAGCCTTGAAATAAAGGAATTCTCACTTTAATCTGCATTTGGGTCCTACCTGCTTCACACACCGTGACACATGGACTCTGACCTGAGTTTCAACAGTCACATTAAAACAGTTACTAAATCAGCCTACTGTCACCTAAAGAACATATCTAGGATTAAAAGACTAATGTCACAGCAGGATTTGGAAAAACTTGTCCATGCTTTTATCTTCAGTAGACTGGACTACTGCAATGGTGTCTTCACAGGTCTCACTAAAACATCTATTAGGAAGCTGCAGCTGATTCAGAACGCTGCTGCTCGAGTCCTCACTGACACTAAGAAAGTGGATCACATCACTCCTGTTCTGAAGTCTTTACACTGGCTTCCTGTGTGTCAAAGAATAGATTTCTAAATACTGCTGCTGGTTTATAAAGCACTGAATGGTTTAGGCCCAAAATACATTTCTGATCTTCTGCTAAATTATGATGAACCATCCAGATCTCTCAGGTCTTCAGGGACTGGTCAGCTTTCTGTCCCCAGAGTCAGAACTAAACATGGAGAAGCAGCGTTCAGTTATTATGCTCCAAAAACTCCCAGAAACCTGCAGGTCCGCTACAACTCTGACTACTTTTAAATCCAGGCTGAAGACTTATTTTTGTCGCTGCTTTTAATTGAAACTGAGCCGTTGTGTTCATCAGTCAAGTGGAACTTCTGTGTGAACTATTCATATCTTAAACTTCACTGTAAGACATTCATGTATTTTTTCTTTTAATGTTTCTTTTATTATCTTTTACTGTTTTTAAATGCCTTTGTCTGAATGTCTTTCATTTTTGTAAAACATCTTGAATTGCCTTGTGTTGAAAGGTGCTATATAAATAAAGTTAACTTGCCTTGCCTTGCCTTACTGTGTGCCCGGCAGGTCCATGGTGGACAATGTCCTCCTAATTGGAGATGTGTTGGAGGTCTCCAGCTCATTGGGCATTAATACTGGTCTGATTTTTCTAGATCAGGAAAAGGCTTTCGACCGCGTTGAGCAGCTTCCTCTGGAAAGTAATGGAGAAGTTTGGGTTCAGCGCTGGTTTCATAGCCAAGATCAAGGTGTTGTACAATAAGATTGAGAGTGTGCTGAAGTTCAACGGTGGGCTGTGTGCTCCTTTTAGAGTGTGTAGAGGGGTCCGGCAGGCTGTGCTCTGTCTGGCATGCTCTATGCACTCTCCCTAGAACCCCTCCTCAACAAAATATGCTCCAAACTGCAGGGGCTGTTTTTACCTGGTTTTAGTGGAGGCATTGTTTTATCAGCGTATGCGGATGACATCATTGTTTTTATTAGAGACCAAAAAGATAAAGACATTTTAGTTAACATCGTGAGGGAGTTTAGTTCAGCATCGGCAGCGAGGATGAATTGGAAGAAAAGTGAGGTCCTCGCTGTCGGTGAGTGGAGTGGCGGACTCCCAGTTCTTCCCCAGAACTTGACATGGAAAAAATATGTGCTAAAGTACCTGGGTGTGTTCCTGGGTAATACAAGTACAGTCCTGAAGAACTGGGAGGACGTCATAGGAAAGATAGAGGGAAAGCTGTCCAAGTGGAATTGGCTGCTCCCTCAGATGTCTTTTTAAAGGTAGAGTGTTGGTTACAAACAACCTTGTGGCATCCCAACTGTGGCACCGTCTTACCTGTGTGGACCCTCCCTCAGGCTTACCTGTGTGGACCCTCCCTCAGGCTTACCTGTGTGGACCCTCCCTCAGGCTTACCTGTGTGGACCCTCCCTCAGGCTTACTAGCCCATATACAAAATAAGTTGGTAGATTTATTTTGGGAGGGTCTACACTGGGTGGCACAGGGGGTGCTGTTGTTATCCAGAGAGGAGGGGGGACAGGGCCTGATCCACCTGGCCAGCCGAACAGCCACTTCTAGGATACAGCTCTCACAGAGGTATCTGACCGGCACGGCTGATTTGGTGTGGAGAGATGTGTTTTTAACTGATTTAAACATGTTAAAGTTAAGTGGGTTGCCTCCTTTTTATCAGGGTGTTTTTAAATCTTGGGCCCTTTGTAACCATGAAAGGTGTCCAAAGACTGACTCTCTGTACTGGTTGTTGAAAGAGCCTCTGATTCACAAAGCCAGGTTGGACGTCAGTTGCAGCGAAACGCCCGGCCTGGCGGTGGCGCTGTGCCGATCCAACACCCTGTGCCTTCAGCAGCTGGTGGGGCCGGAGCTGAGCGATGCCCGGGCCTTGGGCTCTCTGCTGGGTCTGCACTCTGTCCGGGTGGCCGAGAGGATCCTACAACTCTGGAGCCAGATCCTCTCCCCTGATGACAAAAGACTGTTAAGGAGCTACGGACGGGAAGAGCCAAGCCGGACCCAGCAGACCCCTTCCCGGAGATCTACCTGAGCCCAGGGCTCGGAGAACTGACCGGCCCCCTGCTCAAGGTCGCAAACCAAGGACAAATGACTATCCACAAAGCTGACAAGAAAACACTATACATGAACATTGTAAAGACGACCAACACAAATGAATTGAAGGACAGGGCCTCCACTGTGTGGAGCACCAGGCTGGGTGCAGGAGGCGGACCAGGCCCACAGTGGAGGGTTTTATACAAACCTCCCATTAAAAAACATACTGCCGACCTCCAGTGGAGAATTTTACACGGTGCCATCGCCTGTAATTCTTTTATCTCCATTATTAATCCTGCTGTTTTTAACAAGTGTCCATTTTGTGGTTTTAGAGAGACTGTTTTCCATGTTCTCACAGAGTGCAAGAGACTCACGGGTTTCTTCTCTCTTTTAACATTGGTTTTTAGTCTTTTTAGTATAGCTTTTACCGAGTGTTTTTATCATGGGGGCTCCATATAAAAAGACGAGCAAGGAAAAGTGGCAGCTCCTGAATTTCCTCTCTGGCGAAGCAAAAATGGCCATTTATTTAAGCAGGAGAAACAGGGTTGAAAATAAGAAAGGGGAAGAGGCAAAAGCGATCTGGCTGTGTAACATCAGAGCCAGACTCTGGCTGGAGCATCGTTTTTATAAACACATTGGAGACTTGGACGCTTTTAAACAGCGTTGGTGCTATGATGACATTGTGTGTTCTCTTATCAATGAAGATGTGCAATTTGCACACATTTTTATGACATAGGTTTAATGTATTATTTTAAGTGATTTGTTTTTTTATTGCACAATGATGCACTTTATTTGAAGAATGTATAATTGATCGATGTAAATAAAGTGTTTTTGCAAAAGTAAAAAAAAAGTCTTCTTCTTCTTTCTAGATAGCTGGTCTCCATGCTGAATTCAAATGAGACCTGGAGGCCCCCCATCAGGACACCCAAGCTGGTATTTGGCTCATGCACTGATGGATGTTCATTAAAAACATTTGAAGAGATTTCGGGCCAACTTGTTGCCTCTCTTGCTGTATGTTCTTTCTGTCGGGCCTTTGTCTCTCATATATACTGAAACAAAGATGAGGATTCCCTCAGTTGTGCTTCCTGTATAGTTCCCTGACTCTCACCACTGTTACGCTGACGACACGCAGATTTACTCTTCAGTTAGACTAAATGTGATTGGTAATATTAGTACTCTCCATGACTGCCTGTATGGATGTCACTTAACCTTCTTGATCTAAATTCATACAAACAGAGGTCTTTCTCAGTGTTCCTGGTAACTTTGTCTCTAAATCCTTGCTATCAACCAGACGTCTGGAATAACAGATTCATAACATTGTATCTGTGTGTTTCCTTGTGGGGGCAAAAAGAAAATGTTGTTGTTCTGTTTTTAAAGGTGATGTTTTTTCCTCACCAGGGACGAGTGAGTCGTTGCGGCAGTCGTACAACATCCCAAGACCGAAAGGCCGTCCGAGCGCCGCCACCTCCATCGTCCCGCTGCCTTTAGAAGCCATTGCTCTGAAGGAACTGAAAATATTGGACAACAGTTTGTTAGCTCACCAATACAGATGTTTGGAGTAAAAATGTGTTTGACCAATGTCAACTTTTCGTGTTATGTTTTCCCTTTATGTAAAAGGTAAACAAATAAATCATTTTGATTAGAAATACTCCAGTGTTTCAGCTCCCTCCTTTTGAGGTTTCCATATTAAGTTGAATGATTACAATGAAAGTTAATATAATCAAATATATTCTTGTATAAGCCACAATGAAAATGCATTGTATTTCATGTTGTTCTATAATCACAGTATATACAAACACATGTGGTTTGGTACATTGAGTTTAAGGCCTTAATAGTTTTTCACTATGGGTGTCACTGTTTAAAGAGGGGAGACAGTTGTCTTCACTCACTGCAGGCTGTGCACAGGAGGCCCCTAACTCAATGGAAAAGTACTGGAGCCCTAAAATGTGTTTAGGCCATACCATAGGAGAATATGTCTGGAAATGTCAGTCCTGCACTATATGGGTATGAAGGTGTGTCTTTGGTTTTCTGTCCCTGTGTGCAGCATCAAAGCACTGGTTGAGAGGGAGAAAGCTCCAGAGCGGGGATTTTCCTTGGTAAGTTCTCTCAAAGTGGTTATGGGTGTTGGATGAATTGTTTGCTGAATGTTTGAATGAGTTATATCATCTGCCACCCATGTGCGTAATTTCCACTGGGGACAATGGGGAAATGTCCCCCCCACTTTTAAAAATCTTGTTTATGTCCCCCCACTTTTCAAATGTGTTTATTACAATTTTTACGCAAGCGGACATCGTCACGGAGGAGCACACAGTGTTGGTGTGTTTGTGTGTGTGTGTGTGTGTGTGTGTGTGTGTGTGTGTGTGTGTGTGTGTGTGTGTGTGTGGGGCACGAGCGTATTTTGTGAGTGTGCGAGCGAGAGAGAGAGAGCGCACTAGTTACGGGCATTTTTGTTAGCATCTGGTGCTAGCTCGGAGCTAACAGAGATTAGAAGCTGTTTCAACAAAAAGGAGAGGGAGAGTCCTCTCCTGTGGGACTGAGAGAGATAACGTCAGCTCAGGGAGGTAAAGGACTCTCTGAGGGATTAGAATGTAAACTTTAGTCTAAGTTATCTCAGTGGGTCTCAAACGGTTTGGTCATCTATGTAAACAAATATTTCCATCTATTTAATATAGTTGTAGTAAGTTAAGAAATCCTTCCAATGTGTACTATAGGTCAGTAAAAAATAAAAAAAACAGTTTGAAAGGGGAGTGATTGGTAAAATATGCATAAATAAAAAGAAAGAATGCAGACTAGGTAAGATAAAGATAGGAGAGAGGAGTTTATCAAAAGTGTGTAATTGGTTGTGAGCATATTCTAATGGTTTTTTGATTATTGAAATATATACAGTTCTGTTTCATATGAGTGTTGAGAGCTGTATCCATCTCTTCACTTTGCCCTCAAAGTGCACCAGATTGATGCTTTCAACTTCAATTTAAAGAAGAAATGCCCCCCCTTGACGATGTGAGGTCCACCCACAAATAAAACAGGTTCACATGGATAAGATACTAGATAAGTTTGCACACTCTGTATTATATACACAACACATTTTTCTTGGATTTTATAGACTATAGTCCCTAATATATTTGTAGAAAGGCAGGAAATGGAATTAAATCGAGAATTGGAGTCCTGCTGGAGTCACGAGGGAGGCAAAGAGGAGGCAAATCCTACTTTGATTGAGCTAAGTATCGCTGGTGTTTGGTTTTGTTTTAGCCCCTCATGCTATAATCATGTGTATTTTCTCCATTCCTGTTTATGTGTCTTCTCGCAATTATCACTGGCCCCGTGTATCTCCTAATCGATATAACCGCCCTGCTCTTGTCTATCCCACGTGCTCCACTGAGATCCAACATCTAGTTTCAGGTGGCCTGTGGAACTGCCAGTCAGCTGTTCCTAAGGCTGACTTCATCTCTGGCTACGCCTCCCTGCAGTCTCTGGATTTCCTTGCTCTCACTGAGACCTGGATTACTCCATCCAACACATCCACCCCAGCAGCTCTCTCCACTGCATATTCCTTCTCCCATACACCCAGACCCACTGGCAATGGAGCTTTTCCCTCTTCAAGCTACCTAACTTCACTCCTTCCACCTTTGAATTCCATGCCGTCACAGTAACCCATCCTATACAGTTAACCATTGTTGTTCTCTACCGTCCACCAGGCGCCTTGGGGGACTTCTTGGAGGAATTAGATCATCTCCTCTCACTCATCCCTGAAACTGGCCCTCCCGCTGTACTTCTCAGAGACTTCAACCTCCAGATGGGGAAGATAGACGAAGTAACATCTCTGTTAACCGCCTTTGCTTTCTCACTGTCTCCGTCCCCACCGACTCATAAAGCTGGCAATGTCCTTGATCTCATATTCTCAAGGAACTGCTCTACTTCTAACCTCTCTGTAAACCCGCTCCACACATCCGATCACTTCTTCATTTCATTCTCTCTACCCCTTTCCAAACATAACAAACTAATCTCTTCTCATCCTGCACCTGTCCGCCGTAACCTTCGTTCCCTCTCCCCCTCTACCTTTGCCTCATCGGTGCTCTCAGCCCTCCCTTCCTCTGACTCGTTCAACAAGAACCCAGCAGAACTAGAGAGTGACTGTTAGCGGGAGAACAGTGACAGAGCGACAGAGACTGGCCCAACATTTACCAGCCAGTACATAGATAGACCTCGTCAGAAGACCAGGGCTGTGTTTAAAGGGGAACTTAATTTATTGTTAGTAGAGGTATAGTTTTTAGTCAAACAATTATGTGATTTATGGAGTCAGATTACATTTTTCTCATAAACACAACTTTATACTCCGGTCTGAAGTATCTGTTTTAAAGCATGATCTGCAAACTAAATAACATAACACTGATTGAGAGCTTGGATGAAGAAGTTGTAGGATTTTTACAACAGTTTCAAGAATCAGTCTATATTTGTTTATTTTTAAGTGACTTTACTGATTTATAATTGTCAGGATTCTCATGTTTTGTCACGTTTGTAGTTTTGTATGTTTGGGTTTATTTTGCTTTTCTCCCTTTCTTGTTTTCTTCCAGGGTTATTGTCTGGTCCTTTTCCCTGTGTTTCTCCTGTCGTTAGTTTCCCTGGTGTGTCTAGTTGTCTGATTGTGTTCACCTGTGGCCCTTGTGTTTCTCCTCCCCTGCCCGGCTGTTTCTCGTCTTGTGATTACCCCTCCTTGTATTTAGTCTTGTCTCTTCCTGTGTTCAGTGTTGGTTCGTCTTTTGTTTGTGACTGAGTTCACCGGGGAGTGTTCTGTTTTGTCCAAGTAATTATTGTATCCTTGAAATAAAGGCAATATCAGTGTAATCTGCATTTGGGTCCTGCTTGCTTCACCCACCGTAACAATAATGTAGTGCGTAAGGCAATATCTCATTTTGAGTGAGGGGCACCAGCCCTTCATGCATGTCACCCTCTAGTTCGTATTTTCCCTCTAGCTTAGAGAAATATTATTTTATCATATGTTAGTTCAGCAGTATCAACCAATCCTCTAATCCTAGAATTATTGAGACGCATTAGCGACAAAAGGGGTATTGTTTTTCGAAGCAACAATGATGCATAATACCATGACAAAAGCCATTATTGAAACAAGTAAGGATTTTTAGTGAATATGTTTTTATACCATCAGAAAGCCATACATACATCATACGATATTTTGTACGCCTTATGGGTACACGGAGAAGTTATATTTATTTAATGCAACGTTATGGGTTTTGCATGTCCTGTTCCGAATAGGGTAATCATTGCAATATTAATTGAGCATGTTCTGCTCAAAGGAGGGAGTGTCATGATTATACAGATATGTTGATTTCAGCGAAGTTGAAGTTAATAAATAATAACATGTAGTTAATAATAGGTATCATAACGACAAAAGGTATGCCGACGCTTGGGCCTCCTCCAAGGAGGGAGTGGTCCAGTTTTAGATATTAGACGAATAAAAGTAATGAACATGTCAGAACCCTTGAGTAATATTATCCAAGTTTTGTCTACACAGGCTAAGAAAGCTACAGAGATACAAGACGAGACACCAGAAGAGACTCCTGTTCGGCCAGGTGATTGGGTGAGGGTGAAAGCTCACAAAAGACAGTGAGCTGATCCCCGGTGGACGGAACAGTGAGAAGTTGTAACGAACTTCACACGCGCTCCGGTTTAAAGGTAAAGAAAAAGGAGCAAATTGACACCACCTCACACATTGTCACCCTTCACTGGCAACTTCCAGAACATTATTGGGAGTTAGGACTGATTTGGAAGAGCAGGAACAAAACAATAAATATAAATAAGATAAAGATAGAAACAGCTCAAAAGAGGAATTGTCTATAGATTGTTATAGATAGTACACTAAAGTGAAAACCTATTTTTTGTTTTACATCTGAAAAAGAGTCCAATTTTTGTATACGTTATTATAGTACTCATTATTTAAATTCTGTAACTGACACCAAGGGAGAAAATAGAGATGATGTCAAGAACAAAGCCAAAGCTATTGTGGGGTCCCCTAGGGATAAGAGTCAGAATAGCATTGTTGATTGTGCTCATTACACTTGGCACCTTTCTGGTTGGATGGGGAGTACAATATCAAGTAAGACATGGATCCATTAGTCCACTCATAGAGAATGCCCACATCACTAACTAAACTCCAGCTGTGTTTCAGAGAGTTTCACTTATCCCCAGAGCCAAAAGATCAGCTGAGCAACAAGAGGAGGAGTTAGGAATACTCGGTCCCAAAGGTGAGGCGATTACAATCAAGATGATTCACCCCCCCTATATGCAGTTCTTGTATCAAATGATGAGATGGGTTTAAGTGATCGGGAAAATCAGTGATGGGGATTTACAGATTAGGGGAATCTCCAAATACACTGGATCCATGTTTTAGTCTGTGCCAGAAACACCCCTGTTAAGTTTATGGACAACCGACCGGTGACCTGAGCACAATTATTGAAAATGATTACAGTAGAAACAGGCTACTAACCCACAAGTACAGCTTTGTACGTACAAACTCTGAACAAAATTCCCCAGCAGATTGTGGCGACATTGCAGATATGTCCAGTCACAAAAGTTACTGTTCTAAATAACAGTGAGATTTAAAGTGATGGAGAAAATATGGGGACGTTCTTTTATAGTGTGTGAAATATATTTCAATTTATGGAAGAAAATGGTTTCCTGAAAGAGTTATTTGGAGTAGCCATGTTACAGTAGATGAAAGCAATGTTTAGGGCAGCCCACTCTCTTCAGTCTGCGTACAAATGACACGACTTTGCAAAGGCGTGCAATAGATACGCAGAAGTCCGTTTTTGCGTGCATAACATCATCTTTATTTAAAGAGACTCTTGGTCCATTATTACAAAACATACAACACTCAAATATAATGATATATTATGATACTCCCACGTTACGTTTGTTATGAACGTATCTTAAATGCATTTTTTTCCTACATACCTTTGCCATTTATTTAACCCTAACCCTAACCCTAACCCAATAAGCTGCTGTGTCGTTTACTGCACCGCAAACATTAAAACATTGGAACGGCGATCAAGCCTGAAGCCACAGAGCTCTTTGTTTTAATGTTTGAGGTGCAATATCAGCGTATCATATGCACGCAAAAACGGATTTCTGCATATCTATTGCACGCCTTTGCAAAGTCGTGTCATTTGTACGCAGACTGTGAGACCGGGTTGATTTAGGGATATGGTAAAATTATTAGTAGACATTAATTATAGTAAAATTATTAGTAGACATTAATTGTGTTTAGATGGCATTTAACATCTAAGACAGATAGTATGATTAGGAAAATAGAGTGGAATAGATTGGATCTCTCTCTCTCTCTCTCTCTCTCTCTCTCTCTCTCTCTCTCTCTCTCTCTCTCTCTCTCTCTCTCTCTCTCTCAAAACACGCTACAACCCCATCTTCCAAGCAGACAGAGAACCAGAGCTGAAACACTGCATCCAGAACCATCTCCACCTGAGGCATCCAGAACCAAAACCAGCTGACATAAAGAAGCATACTCTCATCGGTCCCTCAGACAGGACATGAAGTTCCGAGCTTAGCCTCGAGATTTGGCACAAGAGCAGAGTGTGGGACATGAGAGCGGAATACGCCCTCCATGAAACAGCTTAGAGACTGAAAAGGAGGAGATGAAATGCAAAGCAGTTGGGCCACTGAAAAGAATTACAGCGGAAGGATTCAAGAGCGGACGGACTGAGGAGAAGACAGAACCAGAGGAGTTGGCATGGTCCGGCAGAACGTGAGGGGGTCGTGGCTTGACGACCAGAGGGGGAGAGAAGGAAAACGGGAGTGAGTGAGTTTACACATAAACACACTTATTCACCAACGAGAAATACGTAAAGAAAAAGATGTATTAGCCATGAATTAATCAATTGGTAAATGTATAAAGTAAGAAAGAGGAAACTATTAAATAATCCTAAAAACACACGGAGGGTAGAACATATTATTCAATCTTTTCATCATATAAACAAATTATTCTTATAGAGATTCTTATTCATGTGAGAATTTGGGGAAGATTTAATTTGTTACAATATAGATAGCAGGCAAATCTTTATTTGAATGGAAAATGTTAAAGGTAGAGCTAGTACCAAGCCAAAGAAAGTATTCCAATCTAGAGTATTGGTTTCACCATTGTAGCATGGTTATTACCATAGGAGAACTGTTAAGGTGGAAACAACATTTGTTTGTCGTCCAAGATGTAGAGTTTTAAAAAGACACTAGGCAAAGAGCGATTGAAGATTTTAATTTTGAAAAACTAGTATAATTGGGAGTAATACATGCGGGGCCTTGGATCACTCATTTTAATGGTGCATATTTTCAACAACAAATATCGTTCAGGGAGAAGGGGTCGCTCAACTCACCCTGCAGATGTTTTAAATCTTACTTGCAGCTTCACAGGGAGCGCACGGCACCAGAGTATGAGTTTTAAAAGACAAGTGCCACCACCTCCTAATGCTCCTCCATTTAATCAGTGATGACCTGACATTTAGAGATATTATTTAAAAGGAGAAACATATCTGCCATGAGTGAAAATTCCTGAATTGAACTACAAAACATTAATGAAATGACTTATGTTTTTAAAGTCCTTAAAGGGAGTAATTATCACATGCTAGGGCACCCAAGGTTCCACACACTGTTAAAGGGGGTCAGCATAGTTATTTAAGTAGACCAGAATTGAAGAGAAATGAGTATAATGAGTTATTGATATTCCACCGGTTTTCACACCATTTCAGGGACTTTATCACTGCATTAGAACAGACCACCCAAAGCTACTGAAGTAGGGACTTTTAAGTGATGAAATTCTACAACTGTTGTAACTGACCAAAATCTTCTCCCAGAAATGACAGTCTAGAATGCCGTAGCCCAGAGTAGATGCTTGGTGGTATCATGGAACTAAAACCTTGTACTCAGTCTTGCCACAGGATTGGACTGGGACCTGTGCACTAGCACAGCCAGTGATGTTTTTTATGCAGTACCAATGACAGCGGATCAGCTAAATGCTGTAAAATCCTTGCAATGTCATAGAGCCAGAGTTCAGTGCACTGATCGCTCTGGGGGAGAAACTGTCTGTAGTCTGTTTGTCTTTGTTTTAATGCACCTGTAGCGCCCCCTGGAGGGCAGCAGGTCCAACAGGTGAACACCGGGGTGGGAGCTGTCCTTTACAATGTGTGTGGCTTTATTGAGGCAGCAGCAGGAGTTGTAAACGCTGCATGGACCTTCTCACAGGGCGCTTCCAAGGAACTGCTGAGTCATTTCTACGATCAGATTAGGGCAGATTAGGGCTGACATCACTCAAAGACTAAAGGTTCATGATAGGTTTTGTAGTTTTAGCAAAGAAATCTAACACCCTCTAATCGAATCTAAGGCTCTTCTGCAATCTGAAATATACTTAAAACATAAAATGAAACACGTGTACGTAAATGCAGGAATAAGTAAACTATATATATGTTAAAACGGGTGAGAGCGCAAAGTAGAAATGGACAATTAAATACTGTAGAGCACAATGAAATATTCTATAATATAATAATATCAGTATCGTGATAAGAGATTAGGTTCTGTCTTAGATTTCTGATATTGTTACATTCCATAATTGTTTTATCCTGGGTGCATTTCAGAAACGTGATCTAATCTTATCAGAATGTTTTATAATATGATTTTACTCAGCTGTTATATCAACATTAGATTATTCATCAAAAATCTCATTGTGTGAATATGTTGTGAAAGCACCAATAATCAACCATCTCCTCATCTCCTGAATTGTCAATTTAATTTTTCGAAATTCTGACTTACATGTTACGTCTTCCTGAAGCCCATATATAGCATTAGGTTGGTACAGGAATGAGTCCACAGTTTACCACTTCCTGTTCCCTCTCCACCGCGAGCTGAATGTGTTCTACCACATTAATATGTTGGTCCTGCTCCACTGGAAATGGGGAGTATTTTTGGTATAACAGTAGTATCGCCAAAAGTAAAGAAAAAAAGGCCAGGGAGGGACTTATTTGTTTGTTAGTTTATTCAAGCTAATGAACATCTGTGTAACATGCTAATTTAGACCCGTAGTCCCCAGGCAGGCAAAACATATAGACACATTACCAGTAACAATATTCATTTACAAATATACAATACAGAAGATAGAAGAGACCACATGACGTTAGAAGAGATCCCAGTCCTGGTTTTCCTTAAAGAGTAGTCCTACCTTGAGATCTCTTTAGATCAGATCCTGGTTCTAACAGGAGTATTCAGTGTGTTTGAGGTTTGTAGGAAACTCACCAGAGATTCTGCTGTTAGTTGAGAAAAGCCTGAGATCGTTGATCCTCCTTCAGACAGAAACAGAGAGACTTGTCTCGACTGCAGCCTGCAGTCTGAGAGAGTAATCTACATAATCTGTGATCTGAAGGCGTGACGTTAAACTACACGAGATAAGATAAATATAAAAATACAAAGGACAAACTTCAAGATCACAGTTCAAGTTAATGATCCTTTGTTCGTGTATCAGAACAAGGTGTGTTAGTCTTCCTTAATTCCTGACATGGCCAGAGAGAGCTGCAGGAAGGGGTCAGCATTCAACACTTCCTGTTGCCTCGTCGGGAAGTCAATCGTTTTTTGTCTATTTTTGTTATGAATTAAATATTGTAAATAATTTTAAAAAAGAGACGAAAGTCTAATGTATTTCATTATACATGTACAATGAAAGATTTTAAAAGGTGCCATTAAAACAAAAACATCACAACACACAACAACAAATACACGCAGCATACTTATTGTAAGAATAAAGAATAAAGTGCAGTCATTATTTCCAGGGGACAAATCAAATGTAATAATCAATAATAGTTATGTATTTATAATAATGATATATATATACATATATATATATATATATATATATATATATATATATATATATATATACACACAGTCACGTTTATTGCACATGGAGGATGATTAAGGGGTATGAGTTCAGGAGTTTAGAACAATGATGGTTGTTAGAGCCAGTATTTTGATTTGATAAGAAAGGCCACCTAATTGTGACGTCTGTAGTCAACGCACTATAAAGGACTACAATTCCCACGGCGCCTGTGCTAAAGCCACAGTGATGGGCAACCTGTTGAGAGACGCCGTTGAGGAACAGTTTTTAACCGTATTCGTACCGTACATGTACATACAAACCGTACAAATACCCTTTCAATTGTGAAGTTATAAGCATTACCAAGAAAGAAAGAATACCTAGTTGTTTGTTGTTTATTTGAGTTTTGCCTATTTCTTTTGAATATTGTAAAGGCCTATTTTCTTTGTTGCATGTGCAAAAGATTGATATTTTATTTTGAGCAAACGCAACATCTTCTAAACCATCGGAGGCCGAGCAACTCTTCAAAGTGTGAGTACTTTAAAGGAGAGAAACGAGTTAGAACTGTCTGTTTAAGGCGTCTAGTGGCTTGGTGGAAAGACAAGGAAGGAAGCCACGACATTGTTAAAAACTGTTCCTCGACGGCGTCTCTCAACAAGTTGCCACCATATTATTAGAAATGAATGGATACGAGCGGATGTGAATCGTGAGTTTACAAATCACGGACTTCATAGTGAACAAGGAAGGACCGCTTTGACTTTCTGGATTATGACAACGTGGATTTCTGTGGAAAAAGGCTTGTGCCGCATGTTGTGGATGTTGCAATACAGTATAATCTAATGCTGGAAGTGGAATAAATTAGCTTATGAATAAAGTGTGGAACGTAACTCAAGGAGCGCATCTTGAAAAGCGCTTTAATAAGTTTGTCTATCTGGCTTACTGCTGCGGATCCAAGCCACACACTAACAAAGCGCAACATTAAAATAAGGACAGCTGTTTACAAGTGGATGTTTAACGACGATAAAGCATAACAATGGCTGAAAAGGAAAATGTGAAAACGAATGAAAGTCCTATGGACCCAAACGGGAATGATCGTGAAGTGCCCGTGGAAAATGCTGACGTCAGACCAAAAAGAACAATAAGACCTGCAGAAAAGGCTTTAGAAGATAAGCTGGCGCAGTTCATTAAAAAAAGGAGAACGACATTGGGTCAAGTCTCAAGGAAAAAAAATGAGATTGATTCACTCATGATTGATTATGGGAATATCATTGAGATGCAAGGTTGTCGTTTTTCAAATACTCTCCAAAGAGTTTTCAAACTCACATCACTCAGTGCAAGAAATGCTGTTGGAGCAAGAACAAGAAAGTGATCATGTTGACTGGTATCTCCCAACAATTGCATATTTCAATGAGTCTCAAGATGTGATGAAGAAATAAATGACTTGCGGTGAGGTTCATGGCTGGTGAGGCACTGACTCTTTTAGAGTCAGATTTACAAATATTATATTTTGACCTTAATCGAAATATTCGGTTATTTTCAAAAGCTTTTTTAGTCTGATGCTTCAATTCATTTTAAACAGACCGTTCAACAGAAGGATACCCACAATTTAAATATTGGATTGTTCTTTCTTAATAAGATTCCATTTTCATTACAAATGTGGTCTTACCTTGACTTGAAGATGAAGTCCATGCTATCCTTCTGGACAACAATCTCTATTACTTTTTTGTAAAAGTCCTCCTTATCTTCCTCTAGTTTCAAAAGTCTAGTTTGCTGTTCGCGTCTGCGTAGAATAACAGTAGCAACAAGGACCTGTGGGCTCACGTGCGCTCCCTTCAGTGCGGCAGAGGTTATGGCTGCCTCCCCTGGTGCTTTTTTCATTGCCGTTGTACGGCGAGCCTAAATATCATATATACGTGAAATAAGTTATTTAGAGACTATGGATGGCGAGGATAAATGTAATAAAGGGATCTACAAACATTACATTGGTGACATACAGTGAGATGGTGCAGGCATGCGCTTAGGGCCCGCTTTCCAGACAGTTTCTGTGGGGTGACGCATTTTGAGGTGAGGCAGAGCTCATCTGTGCCTCACCTCACCCCACAGTAACTGGCTTGAGCGCGCTCACAAAATAAGTGCCCGCGCTACATTAGTGCCCGCGCTCCAGCAAGTTAACTGTACGTTACGTGAGGCAGAGCTCGTCCCTGCCTCACTTCTCATCGCTACCCGTAGTTGTAGCGGAGCTCGGCAAATTTGCTGATTTTGACTATAAAAAGCGATTGGAATCAAACAGAAATCACACTTACAACACAGATCAGTGGAGACATTATATTATTATTACTATTTAGTTTTTCTTTAGTTGTTTTTCCGTTACATTGGAGTATGACAGGTGAGGCTCTGCCTCCCCTGACTGCACGTCGCTGGAAGAAATGGTTAGCTAGAGCTGCCTCCTTTGAGCATGTGCCTCCTTCTGACCATGGCTCATATACTGCACATACGTCAAGTCCACATAAAGCAACATCAGTGGGCATGATAAGCAAAAAAGGTAAAAGTTCTAGTGGCAGCAATAAATCTTCAACAGCTTCGTCAGTAAGAAGAAAGACAGAGGCAGAAAGAGCTGCGCTCAGATCACGCGCTGCTGCCTTATCACAGAAACACTCACTTGAAAAACAAGAAGCTGACCTGGAAGCAATGAAAGCCAATATCAGAGCTGAAATGGAAAAGCTTGAGCTTCAAACTGATATTGATGCTGCAACAGCCAAAATCAAAACATTGGAAGCTTCTGAGGATGATGACTCTGAGGATGATGACTCTGATCCTGACGCTCGTGTGGGAGAGGAGCAGTATGACACGGGTCAGCCAGATGAAAATGATGATTTCCAGGATGAAGAGAACCAAGGTAAATCTGTGAAGAAGGACAATAAAAAGAGTTTCATATACTCAAATACAATGAACTCAAGTCATTCAGCCCCTAGTGGTCATGTCCAAGTATTACAACCAGGGCCCACAACAAGGACAGCAGCATCAGCACAGCAGCATCACTCCACCCAAGTCAGACAAAGCTCTCGTACAGAAAGCAATGACTTTATTCAAGTAATGCAGCGGCAAAACGAAATCACTGAAATGTAATGAAGGAGCAACGCTTAACATTACTCCCATCCAGAGAAATACCCATCTTTAAAGGAGATCCATTACAGTACCTTTCATTCATCAGAATGTTCGAGCATACAATAGAAGATAAAACTGACACAAAGACAGGCTGTTCTTTCTAGAGCAGGATACAGAAGGCCAGGCTGAAGACCATGGATTCTAAAAAGGGCTTTTTGAAAGCCAAAAGACTGCTCCAAGAGAACTATGTGTAGTGTCCCATCAATTATGTTAAGTTGTGTCATGTTTGTGTTCGTCATGTTCATGTTAGTTTAGTTTATGTTCCACTTCCTGTTTTATTTTGTACTCACCTTGTCTCATTCCAGGTCCCTTTACTTCCTGCTTGGTTCTTTTTCCCGCCATCGTCAGTGTCTGCCCCGCCCCTGATTGTTTCTACCTGTGCCCCACTTACCTCATGTACATATTGTCCTGTCTCCCCTTGTTAGTTGTCGGTTCGTCTTGTTCGTTGTCCCAAGAAGCCAGATCCAAGCCATCGCTTAAAGAGAGTCAGTGTTGTGCCTTTTTCCCTCCATGTGAGCGCTTTACTTTTGTCATTTTGTTATTTACTCTAAAAGAGTGATTTTGTTTTTGCAAGTAAAGATTATTTGTTCTTCAAACCTTTTTTGTCTCTGGGTTGTGCATTTGAGTCCTAAACTATTGAGTCAAGGTTCCTAACACTATGGACATCAACTCTTAATCGCAGCAGCTTGTTTGGACAACATGTTGAACTGGAATGCTATAAAGAGTGAAGATAGAAAAGCACTGCATTCTTCTGCTATCTGTCTTCGTGGATGTTGCAACACAATGGAAGATGTTGAGTTTTTGGATGAAATGAATAGCACATCAAACATGAGAAATGTGAACATGAAACTCCCGTTTAAACTTAGGGAAAAGTGGAGAACAACTGCATATGCATATTATGAACACAATAAGACAAGAGCAAAGTTTACAATACTGGTCGACTTCATTGAAAAGCATGAACGCATTGTATCAGAGCCCATGTTTGGAGACATACAGGATGTCATGCCAAAAAGGGATATTAAAGTGTACAAGTCACCCAGCAATAAGCCTGCTCATGGTTATAAGGGAAGTAGTTTTGTTACTGTGACAAGCCCAGGAGTCAATGAAGAGCAAAACCCTTTCCAAAACATCAACTCAGACCATAAAGGCATTACTGTTCAGAAGCGCTGTGTACTTTGTGCAGGAGAACACACCTCTGAAACATGTCAGATGAACAAAACATCTCACAATGAAAAGATCGACTGCTCAAGGAATTTGCTTTAGCTGTCTAACGAAAGGACATCTAAGCAAAGACTGTCAGAAAAGAATGAAATGTGAAGTTTGTTCAATGAAACATCCAACAATATCTAAACATCTGCAAGAAAAGGATTGAACAAAAAGACAGCTCTGATAAATCCACCCAAGCAGCTTCTGTAAGCATTAGTCTCTTTCAATGGCAGAAACCACACTGGGGCCGGTGGGCAACAAACCCTACCAATTATCCCAGTTCAAATCAAGTTGTCAAACTCGACCCAGACTGTGCAGACTTACGCATTTATGGATCAGGGAAGCACTGCACGTTTCTGTACTGAAGCCCTTCAACAACATGTGCATGCCAAAGCCAAGAGAACAACAATCCTCTTAAAAACAATGGGTCAGGAGAAAGTGACACTTCCTTTGTCAAAGGTCTTGAAGTGAGTTGCATCGAAGGCAATGATTTTTATCAGCTGCCTAAAGTCTACACACAAGAGGAAAGTCCTGCTGGAAAAGAGCACATTCCCAAGAGACCATAAATCAATGGAAATATCTAAGAGAGATTAAGTGGCCTGAACTGGATT
The DNA here is from genome assembly GCF_902827175.1 of Gymnodraco acuticeps. Classification (NCBI taxonomy): domain Eukaryota; kingdom Metazoa; phylum Chordata; class Actinopteri; order Perciformes; family Bathydraconidae; genus Gymnodraco; species Gymnodraco acuticeps. The sequence goes on from NW_022991869.1 coordinate 73,788, forward strand.
GTGAAATCGGGTTGCTTATAGGAACAAATGCACCAAAGCTAATGGAGCCGTGGAAAATAATAAACAGTCAAAATGGAGGACCCTTTGCTGTGAAGACAGTCCTAGGTTTAGCAGATAAGTGTGATTTTTTGGCAGAATCGTTCAAATGGTGATACAAGCATGAAATTGGTAGGAACGTTCCTTTAGGATCACTCTGCAAGAAAAAAGTGCTAGCCACGTGGATTTTCAACATGGCGGCCATTTTTTCCAAGATGGCCGCCAGGGTATGAAAAAAACAACTTTTAACCATAGAAATCGCCAGAGATGTCAGATTTATTTCATCTTGGTGTCGATTTATAGGTTTTTGACCTTGCTAGAGCTGATTCCTGAGTGTATTGATCGATTTCTTGAACCAATAAATCAATTTTAGGACTTGTGTAACAATAAAGAAGTCAAATGACAACTATTGTGCAGGCTTCGAATACAAGTAAATTGGTTCTCGTTATAGACGGGGAAGGTTATAATAGCCCCTCCAAAGGACTGCTAATGCCTGGGTGGCAAAGAGGATGAGCTCTCTTTGCCTACTAAATGCCCCAAATGGCAAGCGAAACAAAGCCTCTGGCAGTCAAGCTCCAACCCTAGCCTTCTCGTGGCGGGGGTGTTTCCACAAATAGTGGTGGTGCGAAAGGCGAGTCTCTGGCGCCTGAAAACCAGACAGCTCTGGGCAGATGAAGCTCATTAGCCAGGTAAAGGCAATTCATCTAGGAGATGGAAAACTCCGAAATAAAACCACTTGCGACCGAAATGCAGCCACAAGGATATATAGGACCCAGACATCACAGTGTAACCAGCGATGATGGTGGACACCAGCCAATATCAACTAAACACAGAAAAAGAGAGTGTATGTCATGCAATACCAGGGCACACTGGTGGCATACACTGCTGTGCAACTCAGCATGGGGTTCAATGTCAGCTAAACCGTGGGTTTAGTATCCCAAATGCTATCTAATGAACCCCTCAGATGTTAGATAGCCGCACCTGAACCGACAGGATGTGCCAGCGCGGGAGAGCCGAGCCAAGGATAACGGGGGTTTTACATGTAGTTATCCGGATGGTGTACAGATCGCACAGGATTTAAATGACATTGGATGAACGATCGGGCTAGGTGTAGGGCAAGTGCATGAACCTAGCTGTATCCCATACATCAATTTGCACTAATGCAAGGTGGTAAAAGGATGAACCCTCGACCTTGCCATTCTTAGTCACAAATTATGGATACTCAAGCAAAATCAAAACCACAAACAAACTGGACGAAATGTTGCCTCTGTCAATCAATCAATCAATCAATCAATGTTTATTTATATAGCCCAATATCACAAATGTTACATTTGTCTCAGTGGACTTTACAGTTTGTACAAAATATCAGTATGACAATACGACACCCTCTGTCCTTAGACCCTCACATCGTACAAGGAAAAACTTCCGAAGAAAACCCACAGTTTTAAGGGAAAATGGGAGAAACCTCATGGAGAGCAACAGAGGAGGGATCCCTCTCCCAGGACGGACAGACGTGCAATAGATGCCGTGTGTAAATTGAAAAGATAATACATTTGCAACATAGGTAGTCCAAATGTTTAGAAATGCATGTGTGTATAATAGGAAGATGAATCCACGAGGATATCCATCCAGGACCTATGATCCAGGACCACAGCCACGACTCAAGATCCAGGGCTCGCGATCCAGGACAGAGGAGCGCAGGATCATCCATGACTCCGGATCCCGGCGTATATAGACACCAAAAAGAAAGACATTTGGGGAAGCTGGGTTGATCGGAACATGAGAGTACACAGGTATAGACAGAGAGAAGGAAGAAGTAAGATGTCCCCCGACAAACTAAGCCTATATCAGCAAAACTAGGGGCTGAATCTAATCAGCCCTAACAATAAGCTTTATCAAAAAGGAAGGTCTTAAGCGCACTCTTAAAAACGGATAGGGTGTCTGCCGCCCGAACACAAACTGGAAGCTGATTCCACAAATGTGGAGCTTGATAAGAAAAGGCTCTGGCTCCCATTGTACTTTTAGAGACTCTAGGAACAACCAACAACCCTGCATTCTTGGAACGCAATGCCCTAGTAGGACAGTAGGGTATAATGAGTTCTTTAAGGTAAGATGGCGCCTGCCCATTAAGGGCTTTGTAGGCGAGAAGAAGAATTTTAAATTATATCCTGTGTTCTATAAGGAGCCAGTGTAAGGCAGCCAGAACAGGAGTAATGTGGTCCCTTTTCCTAACTCTGGTTAGTACACGAGCCGCAGCATTTTGAATCAGCTGAAGCGACTTGACTGACTTCTTGGTACACCCTGATAATAAAGAGTTACAATAATCCAGCCTTGAAGTAACAAATGCATGGACTAGTTTCTCTGCATCGTTTTGAGGCAAGATATGCCTGATTTTTGCAATGTTACGTAGATGGAAGTAGGCGGTCCTTGAAATTGATTTTATGTGGGCGTTAAAGGATAAATCCTGATCAAATATAACACCAAGATTCCTTAGAGTCTCACTGGAGGCCAAATTAATGCCATCCATAGTTAGTATATCTTTAGATCATTTGTTTCGTAGATTCTTTGGGCCAAGTACAATAACTTCAGTTTTGGTCGAGTTTAACATCAAAAAGTTTAAGGTCATTCACGTTTTTAAGTCCTTAAGGCAGTCTTGAATTGTATTTAGATGATTAATTTCATCAGGCTTGATTGATAAATATAGTTGAGTAACATCCGCATAACAATGAAAATGTACAGAATGATTCCTTATAATATTGCCTAACGGAAGCATATATAATGTGAACAAAATAGGTCAGAGCACTGAGCCCTGTGGCACTCCATGGCTAACTTTGGTTTGCGTGGAAGATTCATCATTGACACGTACAAACTGAGAGCGTTCAGATAGATAGGACCTAAACCAGTCTAAAGCAGTTCCCTGTATGCCAACTAAGTGCTCTAGTCTTTGCAATAGGATATCATGGTCGATAGTATCAAATGCAGCACTGAGATCGAGCAAAACAAGAATAGAGACAAGGCCTGTTGTCAGAGGCTATTAGAATGTCATTTGTGACTTTAACCAGAGCTGTCTCTGTGCTATGATGTGTTCTAAAGCCAGACTGAAAATCTTCAAATAAATCATTGTTTTTTAAGTAATCACACAGATGTTTTGCGACCGCTTTCTCAAGAATTTTTGAGAGGAACGGAAGATTAGAAATAGGTCTATAGTTGGCTAAAACCTCTGGATCGAGGTTGTGCTTTTTAAGAAGCGGTTTTATCACTGCTACTTTGAATGATTGTGGAACATAGCCTGATAATAAAGACATATTCATAATATTTAATAAAGAAGTGCTAATTAATGGAAAAACTTCCTTCAACAGCTTAGTTGGAATTGGGTCTAACATACACGTTGATGGTTTAGAAGAGAGAATCATTGAATTTAATTGTTCAAGGTTTATGGCTGAAAAGCATTCTAGTTTACTATCTAGTGTAATATTAGAACTTACGTTTCCGGGAGCTGTTGATAACACTATACTGGTCAAAGGCAAGAGGTCATTAATTTTGTTTCTAAGAGTAACAATTTTATCGTTAAAAAAGCACATAAAATCATTACTACTGAGTGCTATGGGAATAGAAGGCTCAATCGAGCTGTGGCTCTCTGTCAGCCTGGCTACAGTGCTGAAAAGAAATCTTGCATTATTCTTATTCTCATCTATTAATGAAGAGTAGTAGGCTGCTCTCGCTTTACCCAGTGCTTTCTTATATTCATTGAGAGTAATATGCCAAATTAAACGAGATTCTTCAAGTTTAGTGGAACGCCATATCCTTTCAAGTTGTCTCGACTTTTGCTTTATTTTGCGGGTTTCGGCATTATGCCATGGAGCTAGTCTATGTTGTTTTATTTTCTTCTTTTTCAAAGGAGCAACAGTCTAATTTTATTCGCAGCGCATCTGTAGCACTATCAACAACATGATCAATTTGGGGTGGTGTACATTTTGTATAAGTTTCCTCCCTTACATGCAGACATGCTATCGAGTTAAGTATTGGTGGAATCTCTTCCTTAAATTTGGCTATAGCACTAACAGATAGGTTTCTGCTGCAGGAGCTTTTGACTAATGCTTTGTAGTCTCGTAACAGTACTTCAAAAGTTACTAAGAAATGGTCGGATAAAGCAGGATTATGCGGTTCGACTAATAGTTGCTCAATTTCAATACCATAAGTCAGAACAAGGTCGAGAGTGTGATTATAGCAGTGGGTTGGTTTATTTACACTCTGACAGAAACCAACAGAATCTAATATAGAGTTAATTGCAACAGTAAGGCTATTTTTATCATCGTCAACATGAATATTAAAGTCACCTACGATAATGACTTTATCTGTTTTAAGAACCAAAGTTGATAAAAACTCAGAGGATTCAGATAAGAATTCTGAATAAGGACCTGGTGCACGGTACACTGTAACAAATAAGATTGGCTGCAAAGTTTTCCAGGTCGGATGCGTAAGACTAAAAACGAGACTTTCAAAGGAGGTATAATTTAATTTTGGTTTAGTATTGATAAGTAAACTTGAGTCAAAGATTGCTGCAACTCCACCTCCTCGGCCTGTGTCTCGGGCAATATGAGTATTGATATGGCTGGGTGGAGTGGCCTCATTTATGCTGACATATTCTTCATGTCTCAACCAAGTTTCAGTGAGACAGCATATATCAATATTATAATCTGATATTAAATCATTTACCAATGTTGCTTTAGATGCTAGAGATCTTATGTTTAAGAGACCACATTTAATATTCCTGTTTTGTTGCACTGTAGTAGTTGTTACATTTACTTTGATTAGGTTATTATGTATGACACCTCTATTAGGTTTTACCTTAACTTGTCCTTGGGCAGACACACACACCGCTAATATTGGGTATTTTATTGGGTTCGGGATTCCTATGGATGACTGCCTAGGAGAGAGCGCAGAGAAGCGTGTAAGACTGCGACTCCGCCTCCTGGTCTCAACTCCAGTTTGTCATGGATTAAGTCCACAAAGCCCTGAAATGTTTGCCGAAATGAGATGTGCACCTTCCAAAGTAGGATGAATGCCGTCTCTCTTGATCAGACCAGGTTTTCCCCAGAAGGCTGTCCAATTATTTACGAAGCCCACATTGTTTGCTGGGCACCACCAAGACAACCAGCGCTGAAATGATGACATGCGGCTACACATGTCATCATAGATCAGATTGGGGAGGGGACCAGAGAAGATTACGGTGTCCGACATTGTTTTAGCATAACTACACACCGACTCCACATTAAGTTTGGTGCATTCTGATTGGCGTATACGAACATCATTACCACCGACGTGAATAACAATCCTACTGTATTTACGTTTATTTTTAGCCAGCAGTTTAAGATGCGCCTCAACGTCGCCCGCTCTGGCCCCCGGAATGCATGTGACTGTGGAGGCTTCGGTCTCTAATTTCACGTGTCTCATAATAGAGCTACCAATAACCAGAGTTGGCTTCTCAGCGGGTGTCTCGCTGAGTGGGGAATATCTGTTAGATACGTGAACGGGTTGGTGGGGACCTGCGGGTTTCGCGTTATGCCTCTTCTGAACAGTCACCCAGTCTCCCTGCTGCTCGGGAGTTGCCGGGGGGACGGCTAATAGGAGCTACCTTTTGCCGGTCCGCACCGGCTAACATGGGCTTTACTGTAGCTGAGTTACTTTCTAAAATGCGGAGCCGGGCTTCTATGGCTATGATTCCCGCCTCCAACCTAACAACTATACTACATTTAACACATGTACCGGTACCAGTAAAGGAGGTAGGGAAGTAACCAAACATGAGACAGTTAGAGCAGGAAATAGCACCCGAGGGTGGGGAAAGAGCCATGGCTAGCTATCAAGCTAAAGTAGCTACCGTTAGCAAACCCGAAAAGAGTGTAGGCAACTGTGGAGTTACAGTCGCTAAGAGAAGGAGAGTTGTGAGTGCTTAAGTTATAGTAACGTGTGATTACAACGTCAGGCAGTTGCCGTGATCAAGAGTTTTAAAACGATCGATTAAGTTAAGATAATAAGCTATCAGCAGCAGAACGGGCACACGGGATACCCGGAGATGACAACAACCGGAAGTTACAACATGCTTACCGCAATAGTGGTCCGTGTAGAAACAACTTCCGCAATAGATACCCTGTGTCAGAATGATACAGAGGAAAAGTTAATGTCACCACTAAGTTCATTCCAAAGGGAACAGGACTATGCTGGTTATACCAACATTGCAAACAATGTGCCATTGTTTCATGCCATCAATGATATGCCGATTCCACTTAACCCAGCCAGACTAGATGAAGGTGGTGGTATAAAAGAAACACTGATGCGAAACAGAGCAAAATATCACCAAAGCTGTAGATTGTTGTTCAATAACACAAAGCTACAAAGGACACAGAAGAGAGTGGCTGCAAGTACTTCTACGTGCAGAGAAGAGAACCGCAGTAAGAGGCAAAGAACATCAGATCCACCAAAAGCGTCATCAGTATGCTTTTTGAGTGAAGAAGAGGCCGAAACATCAACTTTACGACAAGCAATGACAATGCAATTGAATGAAAGACTCAATGAGTGTGCCAGGACTCTGAATGATGGAAAGCTCCTCGCAAAGCTCAGTGCCGGCGATGCTGTTGCGCTGGAGTTGAAATATCATCCTGCTTGCCTTGTAGCTGTATACAATCGAGAACGAGCCCATCATAATTTGATTATGCAAGAGCAGAGCTGCAAAAAGCCAGGTAAAGAGTTATACCCCATTGCTTTTTCAGAACTTATCATCTACATCACTGACACCAGAGCTGCCACCGAGGGAACAGATCCAGTTATATTCAGGCTGGCAGATTTAGCTACACTGTACAAGCAGAGATTAGAGCAACTCGGTGTGGACTCTCCGGACGTGAACTCAACAAGGTTAAAGGAACAGTTACTCTCGTGTATTCCAGAGCTTGAAGCGCATCAGAAAGGACGCGATGTCCTGATAGCATTCAAAAATGACATAGGCTCAATTCTTGCTGATGCTAGTAAATATGGTGAAGCTATACACTTAGCTAAAGCTGCTGATATCATACGTAAAGAGATGCTTAATCACAAGACCAAATTCAACAATCAGTTCAAGGAAGGAGCTGGTGAAGAATCCATTCCTCCCTCACTTCTACAGTTTGTGTGTAATATCGAACACAGTGTCGATATTAAGTCACATCTGAAACATGGTGTAGTAAAATCAGATTTAGCTATTGCACAACTGTTGCAGTATAACTGCTACACAAAGTACAGAGATGGATCAGCAATCCACCGGCATTCCAAAGACCGTGAGACACCATTTGCTGTATACATTGGGATGATAGTGTTTGCCAAGACGAGAAAACGACAACTTATTGACAAGCTTCATGAGAATGGTATCAGCATTTCGTATGACAGGGTCTTAGAAATATCTGCCCAGTTAGGCGAATCTGTTGTAAACCAGTATGTGGAAGAAGGAGTTGTGTGTCCACCGGTTCTACGTAAGCAAATTTTCACCACCTCTGCTACTGTATGGACAATATTGATCACAATCCAACAGCAACCACAGCTAGTACATCCTTCCATGGTACAAGCATTTCAATGTTCCAGCATCCAAGTTCGGATAACAAAGGAGAAGTACGTGCCCCACCCAAAGTTGTGGACAGCAGGGCAAAGAAAGTGCCTGAGCTTCCTGAATCGTTCACGAACATCCCACCGGCCTTCTTCAACAAGAAGAATCCTGCACCTCCTTCTGTAGCTGAGGTATCCATGCCAGATCCAAGTCTTTTCCACAGAAATCTCACACTGGAGTACGAATGGTTGGAACAAGTTCAACAAACTTCAGATGTAGAATATTCTTCCAATATAACGTGGTCGGCCCACCATGCAAGCCAGAACAGGGCCAAGGACATTGAAATCACTATCGCACCGCTGCTTCCTCTTCTACGAGACCAAGCACATAGTGTTGCCACCATAAAAGCATGTCATGAACAAAATTAGGGAAACAGTAGCATTCCTCAACCCAGGACAAACACCAGTTATAACTGCAGACCAGCCACTATACGCACTGGCTAAACAGATCCAGTGGCACTGGCCAGATGAATATGGAGAAGACAAGTTTGTGATCATGTTCGGTGGACTACACATAGAAATGACGGCAATTAAATCAATTGGGTCAATACTACAAGACAGTGGATGGACCAGTGCTCTTGTTGAAGCTGGTGTGGCCTCTTCGGTACGGGCAGATTCGTTTCCTATCAGCTACCAATGTGACTAGAACTCGCCAAGCACATCAGATCACAGCATGCAGTTTATTCCAACTCATGAAGAAAGCTTACAGTGTCCATCTCGCAGAACATCCAAACAATGATGACAAAGATATCTCCTTTGAAGACTGGTGTGGTGCCCGTAAAAAGGAGAGTCCACAGTTCCAGTTCTGGTCCCTCGTCTTGAACATGGAGCTGACTATTCTCACATTGATTCGATCATTTAGAGAAGGAAACTTCACACTCTACCGTGAATCACTGTCTGAATTGATACCTTACTTCTTCGCCAACAACAACATCAATTATGTGCGTTGGCTTCCCATTCACCTCAGAGACATGATGTGCCTAGAGAAGCAACACCCAGATGTCGCCAGAGAGTTTCATCAAGGAAACTTTGTCGTTCACAAATCTGACAGGAATTTCTCCGCAATGGCCATTGACCAGGCCCACGAACAGAACAATGCAGTCATCAAAGGTGATGGAGGAGCCATAGGTGTGACGGAGGACCCATCAGCTCTCAGAAGGTGGATGGTGGCTGGACCAGAAATCAGTCGTTTAGTTGCCAACTATGAAACAGTATCAGGAATCAAAGATGCAAAGAAAAGCAATCGTCACCATGAACAAACAGAGACAGTTCAGAGGGCATTCTTTGAGAAAGTCAAACAGCTCACAATGGTAATGGAGGAAATGGGTAATCCCTTTGAAGAGGAGTCAGGAGATCTTCTTACGCTTGACACCAAGGACATCGCGGATCCTTCTGCTGCTCAGCTAATTGCGACGCATCACGAGAGAGGGAAAGAAAAGTTCAATTCCTTCATGGCTAATCTACAATGTGAGAATGACTGCTCCTTCTACCAGCCTATCAAAAAGAACAGGATAACCTTCTTCACAAATTAGCCAAAGTCTGCAAGCAAATCCGAGACAAAGTTACTGAAGGAAGACTGCAATTTGTTTTCCCGCCTCTTCATCTCCTGCCAAAACAGACAGTGTGACTTGCAAGAGTTCTTCAAACACGAGAATCAGTCTTTTCCGGCCTCACTCAGTAACAAGGGGAAACTACACACATGTACGAAATCGGATTTAGTGGATGTACTACAAGCCAAAGTTACGCTTCCAGAGACAAAGCCAGAGTCTGACGTACTCATTGTAGATGGAGCTGCGCTGGTAAATACAGTAGCACCACGAACACCAAAGACATTTGAAGAGTATGCCAGAAAGGACATTCTTCCTAAAGTCGAGTACTACAGCACGAAACACAAAATAACCGACATCATCTTTGATGTGTATCATCAGTCCAGCCTGAAGGCAGAGGCAAGATCTAAACGAGGAAAGGCCATCAGAAGGAGAGTAACAGCGACAAGTAAAACTCCCTCGAATTGGCAGAGCTTCCTTAGAGATAGCACCAACAAAACAGAACTATTCCATTTCCTTGCCGACAAAGTGGCTGAAATGACAACGGGCAATCCAGTTATCATGACTAAAGGAGAAAATGCCATCACCACCACCTGTGACAACAGCGTTAATCTGGAGGAAGTGGCCCCATGTACCCATGAGGAAGCAGACACGCGAATATTCGTACATGCTCGGCATGCAGCCACCGAGGGATACAAGTCTCTGATGATTGAAGCTAATGACACGGACATTGTAGTTATTGCCATATCCCTTATGCCTTCTCTTGCCGCAACAGGTCTTGAGAAAATGTGGGTTGCATTTGGCAAAGGGGAGCACAGGAGATGGATCCCTATCCACGAACTTGTGTCTGCCATAGGACCAGAGAAAATGAGTGGGATGCTCTTCTTCCATGCCTTCACCGGTTGTGATGTTGTATCATCTTTCAATGGCAAAGGGGAAAAGACAGCATGGCAGACATGGAATGTATGCAATGAAGCATCAGTCATCTTCACGAAACTCAGTCAGTGCCCATCAAAGATTGAGGAATCTGATCTACAAATCCTGGAGAAATTTGTGGTCCTGATGTATGACAGATCAAGTTCAGTTGCGTCTGTGAATGAGGCGAGGCTTGCTCTCTTTGCACGAAAGCAGAGGTCATATGATTTAATTCCACCAACACAAGGAGCACTCAAGGAACATGCCAAGCGAGCTGCATATGAAGCAGGACACATTTGGAGCCAGGCAATAGTCCGCCAGCCAGAGCCTCAGTGTCCGTCAGAGTGGGGTTGGTTCAAAGAAGATGACTCGTGGAAGCTCTTCTGGACTGCCCTTGCTCCCATAGCTAAAAGCTGCCAGGAGTTAACAAAATGTGGATGCAAGACACAATGTAGTGGAAGGTGCAAATGCTTCCGTTTCGGACTAAGTTGTACTCCACTATGCAGTTGTTTTTGTCAGACCTAGCTAGTCAGAACAATGAACATTGCAGGGCAGAAAAACATTGCAATAGAACTGGGACCGGTTCGTGTTATATTCACTCCAGGCGCATTATGAACGAAGTGCAGATTTTGTTGATGGCATGATACCCCTTGCCTATCAAATTGCCTTTAGGAAATACTAGAATTTAAAAAAATAATAACGGCAAATTTAAAGTGATAATTCAGCATCAATAACTGGAAGTGCTGAACAAAACAGAAAAAGACAATTTGGGTGAATCTAAACTCGTATATTAAAGTAATACTTTTGCACCTAAAGCCACATATGGCAGGTAAGGGGTTAATACCACATCATACATGTGTTTTGATATCATAATCGGTTTCGCCAGTGTTGAAAACATATAAATCGCCACCATGACCTACTGAATTTGACAGATCTATCCAAAGTTATCAGGAAATGTCGGTGGTTATCTGGCGGCCATCTTGGAAAATGGCCGCCATCTTGGAATTTCAAGTGGCTAGCACTTTTTTCTCATAAAGTGACATAAAATAAATATTCCTACCAAGTTTCATGCTTGTATCATCATTTGAACGATTGACCTTGTTATCTGCTCCACTATAGTTGGGCTGTAAAAAGAGATGTCAGTTGAAGACAAGCCATTTTTAAAGATCATGTCAGATTCAGCTCAAATCAAAGATGGACATTATCAGCTTGGACTTCCATTCAAACAGAAGAATATCATGATGCCAAACAATCGCAAACTTGCAGAGCAGAGAGCAGAATCATTCAAAAGGAAATTCAAAAGGAACAAAGTTTTCCATGATGAATATAAAACATTCTTGGAGGCTGTGAGAGCAAAAGGTCGCACTCAGCTACTGCCCCAAGAGCAGCTCAACCCTGAGAGTGGAAAGGTGTGGTACATACCACATCATGGGGTTCATCACCCAAAGAAGGGCAAGATTTGTGTAGTGTTCGATTGTTCTGCATCTTATCAAGGATATTCATTAAATGACTTATTCAGGGTCCCAGTCTTCCCAACACGCTACTTGGTGTGCTCATTCGATTCAGACAAGAACAGATAGCTTTCATGGCTGATGTGGAGGGGATGTACCATCAGGTCAAGGTGGCTCCTGCCAATCAAGATTTCGCTTTCTTTGGTGGCCAGGAGGAGATGTCAGTTTACCTCTCGCCGAGTACAGGATGACAGTACATCTATTTGGTGCCACTTCATCAGCAAGTTGTGCAACCTATGCTCTCACTAAAACCGGTGAAGACAACAGAGATGATTTCTCTGCAGAAGCTGTTGACACTGTCGGAAGAAATTTCTATGTTGATGACTGCTTAAAATCTGTGGCTTCTGTAGAGATGAGAGATGAGAGACATCTCTCATCTCTACATCTCTCATCTCTACATCTCTTCATCTCTACATCTCTCATCTCTACATCTCTCATCTCTTCATCTCTCATCTCTCATCTCTCATCTCTACATCTCTACATCTCTCATCTCTCATCTCTTCATCTCTCATCATCATCTCTCATCTCTACATCTCTCATCTCTCATCTCTCATCTCTACATCTCACATCTCTCATCTCTCATCTCTACATCTCTTCATCTCTACATCTCTCATCTCTCATCTCTACATCTCTTCATCTCCATCTCTATCTCTACTCTCTATCTCTCTCATCTCATCTCTACATCTCTCATCTCTACATCT